>NW_010423020.1:58004-86344 GCF_000710305.1 Buceros rhinoceros silvestris
ACTCCTAAGTGAAAGCCAGGGAGGAAAAAACCTGCTGCCAAAAGCTTCTGAGTGTCAGAGCGTGTCCTCCAGATTCGGGCATGGCCACGTATCGGCCATGAAGCGTACTGGTGAGTGGCACCTGCCTAACAGATGCCTTTCATTTTCAGTTTCTAAAACTCTCATATAAGCAAATCCTTGAGGTTTATTCAAGGCCGCCAAAAGCTACCTTCTCTACCCCCCCCCTCCAAGCTCTGCACTCAAAATGCTACAGCCATTCACGGAGCCTCCTTAAAGCAAAGCTGCAGTAAATCTGGTGCTATTGGAAAGGACGCTGCCCAGTAAGCTCCAGGGCTCCCGTGCTGCGAGGGCAAGGAAATGGCAAGGCTTAATTTGGGAAAGCGACTTTGGCTGCAGGGCTGGCCAAACCAGTTAATTCCCACATCCTTTACAATCCACAGAAAGAAACAAAACTCGTCTAGGTGGAAGGGAAACAGCGTCTAATCTGCCTGTTCTTTGAGCGGAGCGGCAGCGCTGTAGGCAGATTCCCAGCCACCCGGCGACACTCGCTCGTCTTCCATCTGGAACACAGTGCCCTACTTCGAGCGTTTGTGAAAACTGCAGCACAGGAATCAAATCAGCTCTGTCCTGCCAGATAGTAACCCCTGAAATATTACTCTGCTCTGACCAGCACAATCCTTTTACTTGCAGGATCCAGAAGGAAAAAGCTGTTATAGGTCAGCTAAGGAAAAATCCAGACTGACAATTGTGATTCATGGGCTTCAGAAATCCACAGCCCCTCGAATGAATACGTACAGCTAAGGCAAAGTCAGAGTTAGCACTGCTTTTAAAAGTGAAGTATTTACTCAATGGATTCTAAAGTACCGTCTCGGTATTTTAAAATGCCTCTGCTATAAAATAGTTACATCAGTGTAGGTCCAATCTGGCATATTTTTCAGACAGAGACTTTTCTTGGCACTCCGATACTTCTGTGTCACTCCCCACAATGATTCACTAAGATCTTCCTTTTGGAAGCAAACCAGTAGTTTGTTTCTGTGGTTGGTAACAGTCTGTCTTACCCAACCATGACCTTGATCTGCATGAGAATTCACACATAAGTGTACCTCGAATGTGTGCCTGTCTCATGCACACACTGACATAAACCTGCGCACACGTAACTGCATGTACATCCACTACAGAGCTACTATACTTTCTAACTGAGCTGAAGAATAAAACCAAGGTCTAATTCTCCTTTATTTTGCTTGCAATTTGTTCCAGCACTGGCCATCCCCTGTCAAATGCTTCATCTGCTCCATCTGCACATCCCCTGCAACACAGCCCTCCCGGGCTGGCTGTCGTGGCTCAGACAGAAAAAGCCGCTTCGGCCACATGCCGAGAATCCATCTCGGTATGATGACGGCAGTCAGTGGCTACGCTGAGGATGGCTGTGTGTGGAAGGGGGAGAGAGGGATTTGGGGAGATCAGGGTTGTTATTGTTCTGTGTTATTGTTCATACAGTGTGCAACCCAATAATGCTCAGTGTAGTCCAGCAGGTGAGCATCCCTCCCCTCCCTCCCTCACCTGCATCAGTCGATTTTTGGCTGCTGCATCTATGTGCTATTTATGTGCTGCTGCATCAACTTAGGATTTATCGGGGAAAAGAAAGCAGAGCAGTCAGGCTTCTCTGTAGATGTTATTTAACCTAAAAAGGGAGGGCTCGCACTGTACACTCGCCAACAAATTAAAATTACCCCTCTTGCAATTAAGCAAGTCTACTTCTATCACAGATGTGGCCCTTGCTCTGAACGAGATAAGCAAGACATTGACAAGACCTGGAAAAATCAATATCCTCATTCTCTCTCACACCCTCCTCCTCCCCCTCTGAGAAACGTCCCCTTACCTTTCATTGTCCACACTCCTGAAGCCAGGTAAAATGTGTCGGAAGCTGCTGTTCCTATCAAGCTTCGGTTGGCTCTTTGTCCTTTTGATGGAGCCTTTAAGCCGACGGCTGAGGAACCCCTGTGGGGTGAGACAAGAATACTAAATTACAACAAAAAAGGGAGAAGGAGAGCGCGAGCCCTGAACCTGCTCCCTTGCAGCGGGTGCAGCCAGGCAAATCGTCCTCCCCAGCTCCCTTCATGTGCGGCTGCTGGCAGCGCTGCTCCTCGCCGCCAGCCCGGCTCCCCAGCTCGCCGCCAACATCTGCTCCCAGTGCTCGCCGAGGCCAGGGCGCTGCGTCGGCGCGAGACTCCCCGAAGCCTCCGTTACCCTGGCAACCATCAGCTCACATAAAAATACTGTCTGAAAGACAAGACTAGCACATTGCAACTCCTGACGGGAGGAGAGGCTGCGACGCGGGGCTCCGGCTGGCCGCCCCATCTCACGGGCAGAGGATGAGCCACCACCCACTCACCAGAGACCAGGAGACCGGCAAGAACTTAATTACCTGATCGAAAACCCCCCGATTTTCAGCCATGGCTGGCAGAATTGGACTCAGGTGCTTTAGCTACATTGAAAAAATATCCTATAAAGCATGAATAAACACAGCAGCTACCAGCACTACCTTTAGAGAAGACAGAGACCCTTGCAACTGACTGTACAGCGCCTTATTCTCCGCTGTGCCTCCTCCCTCACGGAACATAAGTCACGGCTCCTGTAGTGCTCCACAGCAAAGCCAGCACTAAACGTGCTAATAGCAAAGCTTCTAATGCATTATTTGCTTATTGTTAGGAGTTAATGTTCTACATAATCTGAACATTACATTTAATCTGTCGACTAAATAAGGCAATAAAAGTATAACACTACTGTGGTGTCCAGCATTTACAGCATGTGAAAATAGCCTTAGTGGGTCAAGCACTGGCTGGAGACAGCGGAGTAGCATTCTAAAGAGAAACCGGCCTTTTGGGGTGAAGCCTACAGAAACGTTCCTTTTACACACTGTCGTACCAAAAAATTACCCAGACACAAACAACTTAACAAGTTCCTGCACAACCTGAGGTCCTGCACACACCGCTTCCCTTCCCCGTCCCCAGGAAAGGGGGTAAGATACCCACTGGATATCCAAGCACAGATTTTGACGTGCACAAGGACAGAAACGGGAGAAGAACGGGTATCTGTCCACTGGCACTACGCCAGCATCCAGACCTACCCACAGAGCACACCTCCACTCCAGGCGTGAGCCTCAGCGGTGTCTGCAGTCAACCTTAAGGAATGGATGTAAGTCATGTAGCCTTTAGCAGCTCCCATTTATAAATTAATACCCTTCATATGTCTTGCAGGAGATAATCACAGTCTACCTTAGATCTAGCCTGTCATTTGTTCCTGCTATTTAAACACTCCTTCCCCACCTAGGATATTTCAAGGGTCACATTAATCTTTCTCAGGTCGCAAAATTTCCTGGGGCAATCTGTGCGGCTCCTGCTATGGAAGTGACTTTACTGTTTGTGAGTGCATCAAGAATTTGAAATATCTTGATAACCAACGGTGTTTCACATTTATTAAGTGCCACTTTACTTACAAACAAGGTATGTAACACGCATTCATGTGAACTGAGTATTTCCCTGGGAGCTATTTGCATGATTGAAATAGCTCGATGCATCTAAGACAGGCCATCAGGTGATTCACTGTGCCATCTTACACAAAGCCAACACATAAGACAACAAAGGCCTTTTCAGAAGTGTTTTGTCTGTGAGAAATACCTTTAGAGAATTTTTATAGTGTGGAGAAACATGACTATGAAACAGCACATTTGAGGATTTGTATTATCTAGAACATTGCTGGGATATTTCCCTTGGTCCTCAGACCTTAGCCAGCCCCATGCTCACGATATCAATGTGATATCAGCCCCATACTCACGGTATCAATGTGATATCAGCCCCATACTCACGGTATCAATGTGATATCAGCCCCATACTCATGGTATCAATGTGATATCAGCCCCATACTCATGGTATCAATCTCATACTCATGATATCAACTCTTCATGCTCTTGTTCCTCTGGCTAGATCAGGCCACTGGATGTCTGCTACAGAGATTAGCCAATATTTGCTGTGAAGGAAAAGGTCAAAAACAGGCAACTGGCCATCACACAGTTATTCCCCTCCACGCCACTGGTGAGCACTTTTTGCCCAGAAGCAAGAGACTGGACTTCCTTTATTGCTGCCAGCCTAGTCACAAATATGTCATCATGTTATCAAACCACTTCTTCAAACCCAGTAATAGCTCTGAACTCCGGTCAGGGAATTGATAGGGAAAAAATCCCCAAACCTTTGAGGCAAATGATGACAGCTTTCTTCCACTGCCTTCTATTTCACATCTCCACAACTGTTTGATGATTCATGCAGGATTTGGAAATTCGAATTTAGGGTTACAGTAAGACATTACTGTCCTCCTGTTTCCCATTGTTTTTACATTCACTGCCACCAGAAGGAGATCACACGGTGCCGGTTTCAGTTTTCATTGCTAGCTCCTTGGGAGAATGATAGGCGGAGATTTTAATGCTGATAAATTATGCTGCTATAGCAATACTTTGCACCTCCATAGTGCATGCCAGACATCAGAAAGTCGAATGTGTGAATTACTACCTTCTGTAATTTTTAGATGGGGTAAGAAAAAAAGCAGGGAGTTGGTCTCCACAAATACAAGACAGAGAGGATCCAACCTGGGGTGTGACTGCCATGCTTTCCTGGTGAGATCATAAGAACATCATCCATTTCTTCTTCGTTTATGACTTTAAACAACATTTGATTCTGATCTCCAGACAAACGAGGCTAATCCTACCCTATGAACATCGCCTGCTCCTCTAGCCTAGCTGCATTCTTGTGAGTTCTGGTAATTAAAGTATTGCCCTTTATATTACATGTTCTTTATATGCTTTTAAGTGTCTATTGAGAGCTAGCTCAGACAGAATTGCATCTCTCGAAAGCCCAAGAACAGAAGTAATTCACCAAGTGGTCTCCTGGCATTGACCCAAGAAAGGAAGGGAATTTCATGTACAGCGCTGACGTTTATGGATCAAATATTTTTTATTTGTTCAGTTTATAGAGGCATGTGCCTGTAAGTACACACATCCTTTCAAACACTTCATATATAATTTATTACTGTCAGCTCTTTTGATTTGAACTTGCAAGTTATAGGTTGTTTTCCTATCATCCAGCTCTCCTCCTGTCAGACATGATGAAGGGCTCTATTCTCGAGGTGACCGAACAGACAGCCCCTCTGGAGTCCCCTCCCCAAAGAGCGCATTTCTAGCACATACAACCTTTGGAAGTTTGTTTTGAACTTGGGCATACAGCAGGAGGGAGACATCAGCCAGAGCATCATTGGAAGTTGAAGACATCCCCGAAGTTATGAGAATCCTTGCCGAGTTAACCTTGAGAAGTTATATTCTCGCGAGTTTATCAACCAACAAACCCAAGTTCTGTTTACATGCCAAACCGCAGTGTGCTCTGGTCCATAAGACTTGCTCAGCGAAAAAGCAAAGGAGAACAGCCTACACAAGGGATGTGAACATAAAAGGAAACCCAAACCCTAGAAATGCACACGTAGATTAACATGTATTACTCCTGCTTAGAGAAGGCTGAACACATGACTTTGCCCAATTGGGTGAAAAGTTCCTCAGTTTCTCTTTCTCATTTTTATCTCCTAAGTCTCAGAGCCCTTTCACAGTCACCCTGCGAGTCCCTGAAGGTGAAATAGGAACTCTTCTGTCTGAGAGTAAGAGCAAGTAGCATCCACCCATGAACCACCAACTTGCTCTGACTGATGTTACCTTAAAACATCATTCTGCAGGGATAAGGAAAGCACCTCTAAGGCATAGCTGTCTTGGAACTAGGATAAAACCCAAAAGAATGAAAAAATAGCTGCAAAACCATGGTTTGTCCAGCAACAGATGTCAAAAGCTCAAACCCTACGGCTCCACGCTGTGCTTAGACTTGTGCTCTGGCATCCAGAGTTGGAGAATAAACAGGGAGATACAGTACTTAAGCACACGAGAGGGGATGTCTGTGAGCCAGGGCATGAAGCAGTCCCGGAATGTGAGAAACAGCTCGTGTTGGTAAGCGCTGCTTAGCAACACTGCCCTTCCACGGCAAAAGATTAATCAGATTTGCAGTGTCATTGGAAACACTTAGTTCAGTCCATTTGAAAAATCAGATGAAGATGCACTGAAGTCCCACAGGTCACCAAAGGGACAGCGTGGGTCTGTCTAGGTCTTGAAAACTGGAATTATGTCAAATGAGAGGCTCTGAGGGTTAATTACGAATGTGGCAAATGTAATACACGCAAGGATCAGCAGATCACAGCCAGAAGCAGCAATAGCTTCAACACATAATATCTCATCCCTTTTCCACCTCTGGCTGTTAAAGCATTGCTGCTTACTCTCTATTTTTAGAAAGATTGTACCCATCTTATTGAAAATGTCTCAGTCGCAGGGTCCTCTCCCACTGCCCTGCAGACAGAATTACAGAGAGCAGCAGCTCCCAGTGCCGCATTCCTCCGGGACATTTCGCCTGATATTCAGCTAAATGTTTCTTTGCAGAATTTTGCTCTGTTGCTTTTCTGCTCTTTTCTCCCGAGGAGAGCCTCCTCTCCCAGACTCTGGAAAGTCACCCTTAGCCAGCACACACCCTTCATCCCTCACCAAGGGAACCACCAAGAAACTTCAGGCAAGTCAAGGCTTTATGGTAAAGTAACAGAAAACTCGAGTAGTCTCTGTCTGCAGTTTCCGACTAGCACTGATGACTTGCCTGTAACGTCCGGATGAAGGAATGCAGCTGTCAGGAAGAATCTAGAAAACAACTGCGATTCAACAGCCCTTGTTATTCAGGGATCACCCAATTCTTCAACTGGGATTCTTTTGTTCTCCTATTCAAACCAAAGCACACTGCTCTGGATTATTTGTACACAGCTCCGTAATTATCATACTGTCAACATTTCATAGCCAAACAAGACAGATAAATATTCCTCGGGAAGGCAGGAGAAGGGTAATTGAGCAATCAGGGATGAATGATGCAGAAACAGAGGTACGGGTAGAATGCAAGTAACTTTGAAGAAAAAAACCCGTTATTTACCCAAAGAGAGGAACAACTAGAAAAAAAAGCTGCCTAGATGAAACCAAGCAAGGATGCCTGCTGGGAAAGAATTTCCATGGGGTGAGGCCGTTGTCTTATTTAACTGGCACCATGCAGTCAACCATCGCAGAGGACAAAGTGTTCATATACAAAACTGCTTTGTCCTTAGTGAGAACAATCCCGACCGAAACAGCACACCTCCTGGGCAGTGCCAGCTTCACAACGGGGAACAGAAGTTACACCCGGTAACACCTCGCAGGAGCTGTTTTCCCGCATCTGGAAGCAGGCTTGCCGTGGCCAGGACTCTGCTTCTCCTTGGCACACAGGAAGAGAGACTCGGAGCCTCACTTTCCTCTGTTCTCCCTCTCCTCAGAGAACTGTGCTCAAATTAGGTTCTTGACCATCTGTAGTCCCCTAGAACAAAGCTGTCACTGCTGAACACAAGTTGAAACCAAGTGCTGGCCACTGCCATGGCAGGTTGTAATTGCAGCAGAGGAAAAACCATGTCCTGACAACCTCAGGACTAAGCAAAGTGCCTTCTGATAGTCCCTGAAGATCCCAGCAGTGTCTAAAAGGGAAAAAAGAAAAAAAAAAAAGGATTCACGCAGTACATGAAGCCTTCTTTCAGCTGTAATTATGACAGTCATTTAGAAAACAAACAAAATGCATCACTTCATCCATATTCTGGGACCTGTGTCTGCAAAGAGTAAAACGAGGAATGTGAAAAGATCGACATTTCCTCAAGTAAAGTTTTAAAATAACCAAACCAATCCAGCCACAGCAAGGATCATCACACAAAATCTGAGGGAACACCCCGACATCTACAGCCTCTAGGCAAGAGTCATTCTTACTAGTGTTTATGAAAAGAGGCGGGGAAAAGGTGTCTAACCTTGGTGGTTACAGCAAGCTGGTCTTATCTGGAGCTTTGGAGACTGGGTTTCACACAGCCAGGAAGGAAAGGGGACCACCACAGACATTTAACAGTATCCCCAGGTTGTGAAGACCCCATTTGCCTTTGTCATTTAACACAGGGAAGCCGCAAATGCTTTTGGTAGATGAGAACTGTCCCTCCTCAATACACCACCACCAACACATGCTCACTCCCCCCGCTTAGGCATAGAAAGTGATTTTTTCTTTTCCTAAAACCTCAAAGATTAGATGTTTATTGCAATTTGTTTTACTGCAGGAAGTTGCCTGTATGTTAAAGCCACCGAGTGTCGACTCTGTTGAGCCAGCCAGGAGTGCTGCCTCTGTTCAAGGCATTTCCAAGACAGTATTTTAACGGCTTCTTTCTGCTGTAACCTCTTGCTCATGCAGTTCAGATCACGGACCTCTGAGAGGAAGCCTGCAGGCGGTATGCATCTGGAAAACCTTCCATGTGAGCCCAGATGAGCTGTGCTTATACCTTGTTTGCATACAAAAAACACCTGCTCTTACCCGGGGAATGGCAGATACACCTGCACCTAACAGCAGTTACTGCGGACACAGCTTCTCCAAAAGCACAGCCACTGCAGACCCGGCATCCGCCGCATTCCAGGGGGAATAACAGCAAATACCCAGGGCAAGTAGCTGGCCACAGGCAGAAGAGCAATTTCTAGGCTCCTAAGAAATCCCAAATTTGATTGGACTCATGAGACTTCTAACAAAACCTCCACATCCAGGAGATACGCAGCTAAACCACTACTCAACCCTTTGCAAATGCACTCTATGAGTTCAGAGACTTCCGTTATTTATGATCTAGTTTTAAGGATCTGACTTTCGATAAACGGATTGAGTTTCACAGTCTCTCGTGCACTGTACAAGCAGGAGATTCATTTTATAAAGGAGAGCAAGAGATTTCAATCAGGGAAATATTATTGAAACCTCAGCTATGGAGACAACGAGTGCCTCTTAGATTAAAAGGGATAATCCCCAGATGACAGACAATTATTCACACTCCCATGAACTTTCACAATACTTTTTGTAGCATCATAATGACTTAAACACTTGATATTGGCTGTGAATCATTACACTGATCCTGCTTTTAAAATGTAGTTGTGATTTAACTGAAGATAAAATAAGAAATTTATAGGACGTGGTAGCAATGTATATTTGAATGCTTGGTGATCCCATTCAGGCATGAAAAACAACCGAATTCTGGAAGGAGTGATGGTTTCTACCACTCAGACTTTTTACAGAAGGCACCCAAGAGAGAAGGAAGACCCGCAGGTTCCTGCGACTTCAAGCCTGGGCACGAGATACTAGCACGTAGCTGTACAAAGGGTCCTGCTTGCTGTGAGAAATAATTCAGTGCAAGGCATACGGCCACAGCCATCCTGACCCACAGCCCTCTGGTGCTCTTGCCATGGTCTAAGAAGCCCAGCAGCTTTCAAGAGCTGTGCTTTGGAACTGCTATGGTGGGGCGGAACTTCAGCTCCAGCTGATAAATGACCCGTTGTAGCAGGTACATAACCTGAGCACACACCGTCGGGATAAACAATCTGCCCTTCGATTTCAGGGAAAAGGGTGCGTTTTGAGGTAAAGCAGATTAACTTCATTCTTTTGCAAGATCAGAAATGAGAATATGCCTTTTAAAAGACAGTCCATACGCAGGCCAATGCTTCAACAAGCTCACTGTCTGAGAAGGAAGACCTGAGGGAGTGCAGGCAGAGCTGGGATAGCAGGTAGGAAATACAGTCAAAATAGTTTCTTTTAGCAGGTCACAGAGGAAATGAGTTTGAAGGTAGAGGTGTCCAAGGGATTTGCCGCACTGACTACACAGCAGATAAGCCGCAAAGCTAGGATTACTCCTCAAGAACGTTTCATTCCTATGCCAGCCTTGTACTTTAGAACCGTTCCAATGCGTTGCCTCATGCTAAAACAGGTACTAAAGCTCTCCACAACGAGTGATAAACGCACAGGGGAGATGAGAAAACCGTCGCCATAAGTCTGTTTACATTAATGTTCTCTTTTAAAGCCCACTTTTGCTACACGATGCAGAGTAAACTGTTTCATGGGAGTGTTTCATACTTGCTTGCCCTACTTTGATTGAGGGCCGTGGAGCAGCATGCGGATGTCATGCTGCACCTAGTCACCAGGCACCTTCCTACGCACCCATCTGAAATCTTCAGAGCAGAGCAAGTCCTGGAAGAGATAACCCCATTTTCCGCAATACTGATGACCAACTCTAAGTCTACAGAACAGCATCAACATCAAGTCGCTGCACTTCCATTGATGAATCTGGTGCACTTTAATAACATATTTTCTACAAAACCAGCTGCTAGGCCAATAAATTTTAAAAAGCAGTTGGTAGATGATATGTTTAGAATAAAAAATTATTATTATCTGTTGAATGTGGGGATTCATTGTGTAATTTTGCAGTAAAAGTTACTCATTCAAATATGAAACTCATGTTTCAGGCAGATGCTCTTGGCGCTGAAGACTCACCACATCTCTGAAGCTTAAATTGGAACATTTGTATTCAGCATAATTACAGCTGCAATCAAACAACAATGTTAACTTTCGTAAAGGTGCGGTGAGTACCTGCTGTAATTCAGATAATACATCACTCTTGCGTTTTTCTCTACTTTTCCAGACAACTTAATTTCCAGACATTGTGAAAGTGCTTAAGATGAAGTTCATTTGTCCTAAACTCCAAATTTGTGAAAATGAGTATTTCAGTCTGATTCATGTTCTGTTTACGGGTTTGAAAAAAAAATTGGAGAAAAATTACAGTGAAGGGATGGATATAACACACGTGTGACACTCCCAGGAGTAGCGCAGCCTTGCTGTCGGGAGTTCTTCTGTCCTTCATGACATACAGATCAGCCAATTTTTTGATTTTGAAAGCTTAGGACTGTATCAGGCAATAATCCTAAGGATGGGGTAGAAGGATCTTTCTACTTGAAATTATACCAGAAAAAAAAAAATCAAGAACTTCAGGTGGTTTTATAAACCTGTAATATAGTTCTCAGAATCTCCAAGTCCCCTCCTAATTAAAACAGAAACCGGAGACTAGAAACCCGCACACTTCTACCTAGAGACCAGAAGGGAGGTGTCCACCTGCCCCCTCTGTGCAAAGTAAAAATGGAAAGTACCCAACAGTTTTTAAGATGAAATCACAAATACTCAATCACCATTTTAAACTGAAATGAAAGACAGTGCAAGACCACTCCCTGCTAGTTTTCTGCTCCTTTATCCATCTCGTTTTCCTCCTAAGCTTGTACCCTGTGTCTGATCTTTGGGTTAAGGGGATGGAGCATGTGGCAGGAGGCAGCAATACACCAGCGCTGACAGTTACGTTTCCTAGGACGCACAAATTGAAAGTTTGCCAAAAAGAATATCCTTCAAGAACTGTAGGCAAAAATTAAGTTCATTGCTGGTTTATCCCTCAAAATAATACGACAGACACTGTAAGCGGCAGATCCTATTTTGGGGTCTTAGCGGTGATTATTTCTTGCCTAATTATTAGCAGTGGAATCGCTATCTTTAAAGCAGAATTTTGTCACCCAGCAGGAAATTTCAATTCTATCAGGCAGATTTAAGTCTCACTCATTTACTCCTTGACTGTTTATGACTCAATTGCTAATTAAGCAGGGCAGGCTTCATTCCGAGGGGGTCTGAAGCCAGGAGGCAGGCATGGTCTGCACGCTGTCTCGCACAACCAACTGCCCCACCACTCAGGCAGCCCCTCGGAGCTTTGTTCCCCGTGGAGGTACCCTCCTCTACTTCCTCCTATTGGCAAAACTTCACAATATTTTTTAAAAGTCTAGGTTTGACCGGATGGTACAAAACACCAAGCAGGGCACGTGTGTGCCTTTCTGACTGTTCTGCTGAAGAGTGATGTCAGTGCGTGGAAGCTCAGGGATGTAGGGAGCGTTACTTGGACGTGCCAAGTTCCCATCTCGTTCCGTACCACATCCCTGTCTCCCAGAAATGGCTAAAGATGTGGTCATCTCTGCTCTCGCTGTTAGAGCAGGTAACCAACTGCTAAGTAAGATTAATAGAGAAAGAAAACTAACCCTTGATTCCACCCACTCCTGCAACATCTGCATGAAACGGATGACCATGGCCCTGGACTCCCCCTTCCCTGACACTACCTGCATGCCTTGAACCGTGGCTGCAGAGGTCACCGTGCAGCTCCAGCAGGAACGCTCCCGGTCATGGCAAGGAGGGCAGAGGATGGTGCAGCCCCTCAGGACTCCCAGCTGCTCTGAACATGACACGAGTCCACACAGCCCTCTGCGTCACAGCCTGGAACACGCTTGGGCAAACCTCCCACCAGTGGCAAAGGTGGCACGGGAACTTGATCGTCTGCTGTCACCAGGCCAGGCTGTCAAACCATGCCAAGTATGTGGATGTGATTGATCTTGCACACGGCAGGAACGAGGAGAGGAGACAAGGGCAGGCAGGGGCAGGCTGTGCTGATGCCTGTGAAGCCCCTTCTGTGGAGCAGCGCCCATAACTACACGAAGCCGTGCAGGAAATAAAGACATGATTAGTTCTGGAGCTCATTTTCTCGGTGCTTTGAAGGATGTTGCAGGTAAGATATGATCCAGGGTAATCATGGAGGAAGGTAAAGACAGGAGAGTTGCTGGCAGAGAGCCAGGCCCAGGAATACCCGAATATCTCAGGAAAGGCATTTTAGCTTGTACCATCACTCTCGCAAATTATCCTTGATGCCTGAGCCGTGACTATCACTGTTCACTAGGAAAAAAGAGAGGGTGGGGAGGACAAATACTGTCTATTCCTTATCAGAGTGCAGTGCTGAGGAAAAGCGACCTCATGGAGGAGAAAGTGAATCTTGTTTCCATGGTAACTGAAGTTTGGAAAAAGTATCTAGAAATCAATGTCATGTTAACATGTAGGTTCATGCACAGACCCACAGCAACAGAAAGTTTTTCAATTGCAAGTATCAGGAGACCATGTAATCACCATGAGACCATCCAAATCAGATTTGCCGTTTCCAGTAGCTGCACTTGGTTTGGAACAACAGTGTCACCACCTGGAGAAACATTCTCACATTAGGCAGCACCAGTATAGGATTTGGATGGGAAGAAGAAATCACCAAAAGCACTTCCAAATGATCTAACTTAGAAGCCCTGCTCAACAGAAAGTGCCACCAGCTCTTCCACGGCTGTTGAAGTTCCAAGGCAGACACTTCTCCATGGGTGAACATCACAGACAAGGTCTCTTCCAACCGGGAGGGAGCATCCCTTACACGATTTCCTGTCACAGCACCCTGCATTCTTGCCAAAGTACAAGGGTGACAGGTGAACCATCTATCACAATGGAAGTCCAAGAAATGATGGCTCAAAAGATGGTACAGTCATGGCTATTACAGAGACGTGTTTAGTCTAAGTGAGAAATAAATCTGTCTCAGAAACTGAATTAAAACTTAGGAGAAATTTATTGATAACAGTTCTGTGTTAACTGGGGCAACACCACACATTTTTATTAATTCCACTGCAATCAAGTTAATACCTGAGTTAATATCAAATACCCATGAGCTAAAGCAATACAAATTCCCAACAGGAAAATGTTCAGAGAAGAAAGTCCTGATTAAATGGACAATCATGTTCTACTGGAGCTCTCTAAGAGATTCAAATAATACCCTACGCTAGCTGACTTGTTTTCTGAAAGCACAATATCGCTGCTACTGAACGTGGGAGAACAGAACGTGCTTATTATCCTACCTTTCATATCTGCAGCACAACCCTTTATCTGTGACCCAGAAACAAATTAAAGGGACACTGTCAAGTTGTGTATTTTAATGGTTGTCTTTTCTCCGTGCTGCCAGCAATCGGAGCTTTTTCCAGTGCCCAGAGGTTTAAACAAATTAAAGCTTTTGTTTGGTTCCCTTTTGCCTTTCATTCGTTTCACAGGAACGGAACTAGTCAGATCCATTTGTCTCCCTCCAGCCTATTAACTCGTACAGGGTGTCTGCTGTTGGACTTCCAGGGAGGAGCAGGAAATACCACTGACTCTTTTCTTGCACAGGTTTTGAGATGAGCAAGAGGCAGACACCTCTGTTCAAATCAGCCTTTGGAAGGCTCCGAAGAAATGGTATGAATTCAAGTGTGTTGCTGAAAAATCCAGTGAGAGTTTGAGATTGTCTGTCTGCATGCAGGGAATTCAAACAATTGCAATAGATAAAAATACAGCAGAGAACCTGAGCATATATTAAATTGTGAAATTGCCACAAAAACCCCCAAACAGGTCTCAGGGAGTAAACGGCAGACATCTGGACAGCTTTCCTAACTTTCACCATTTAAAATGATGCCTTGAGTTGGTTTTGTTCCTTAGAAGACGACCAGCAGCACCGCTCCACACTCCCTGCTCTTTTGTAGGGATTATAAAAGTTGGGGAAAGTGGTGAGAGTCTCACCATGCCTCAGTTTCCCCATTTATTTTAAGGCATTATGATAAACTGCCCTCCTCCCAGCGACTGCACGCCTGAACTCATTGTGACTGGCAGATGGCTGCGACAGCCCCAGATGAAAGGTGCTACAGAAGTGCCAGCTACTACCACTGTAATTATCATTCAATAGACGCTGATCAAAAGAAGGAGATGTGAATTAGCATTTCCTATTAGCCCTACTCACAGCCTACATTTAAACATTCCTCCCGTGGGCTCTCTTCCTGAAAACATAGGGGAACTGTTGGCCTCTCTCTTACAGCTGCAACACTGCTGCTACAGGAGTGGAAGGACGGAGGGGTCTGAAGAGAAGAGGCAAAAAAATTGTGTGAACACTACGGGTTTGTCCCACAAAGGCTCACTCAAGCTTTCGGGAAGAGCTCGGAGCCGCTTTGTCACTTCTTCCCTGCTTCCAGGCACCAGGATGTGGTCTTCTGTCACAGCCCCAAGGACTGGGTGCCACTGGCCTCCTCTGGACCCGAAACACCATCTCTGAGAGCTGCTGGGTTTCACATACCTCCGGCGGGTCCAGCTGTCCTCAAAGGGTGAGGAAGTGTAAACACTCAAAGAGCTAAATGAAATCTGTGGAATCCCATTAATTTATACCCGCTGCAGAGCCAGAGAATGCACTAAACTTTTTCCCCCCATTTCTCACCTGGGAACTACACAGTCTGACTTTGATTTTCCTTAGCTCCCCGGGCCTAACACAGGAAGCAAAAATGTGACTTTGTCCCCCAGTCCTGAATGTGTTTCTGTGGTAGTTGGGTCTCAGCAATTCAGCGTTTCATGGCCATTTCCCTCTTGGTGGAAGCTGCCACCACTGTAGATCAAACAAGGAGGTCTGACTGGGCACAGCGGATCCTTAACCTTCAGGAGCTGAACATGCTCTAGTGATTCTTCTCATACAAAGCATCTAACAGATGCTACAGCAGCAGGGCACCTTCCACCCGTTCCTCATGGCCACGTACCGCGCCAGCCCTGCTGCTGTCTGTACACACCCGGAGGGACAGAGGGCTTTGCTGTCCCACCACAGCAGTTTGATAGCAGTCAAAAGCAGGTCAAAATCATGCTCCACCCCACAAAACCTAAACCAGGATTACTAAACCTCCAAAGAAAAGTGGCCTCAGTGTGTGAATTAAGCTGTTGATGAGCTCTTAACGCCTCTTCCTTTCTGTTAAAACTGTCCTTTAGACAGCTGCACCCTCTGAAAGAGACTTCCCGGGAACAAATGAGTTCAAAAAGGAAAAAAAAAAACATAGGCTGCCTTGCTGAGCCCTTTTCAGTGAATCAGGTCATAGCACTGTGTCTTTTACCCTGTCACTCCTGTCTCCTGCTTGATGCACGTAATAAATCCGCAGTGGTTCGAACCGCAGCTCTGAGCTGAGATCTGACTACCCCACGTCCCTTTAACCACGCCCGTCCTGCCCCAACCAGAAACTCCACCTTTTCTCAGAAAATTTTCAACATACAAGGTCAGACTCAAAGGGTTAAACACACACTATACTTACAATCAGTTTTCCAATTCCTGTGCCATAGATAACGGAGCATGGAAAAGGATTCCCTCTGTAAAAACAAAATCTGTCCTGCCTTAGCTGGAACGTACCGTGTTTCATGGAGTACATGTAAAAATTGAAGAGCAAAAACACCCAGAGATATACAGCTGGCTTAGAAAAAGAAGGAGACGGAGGGCTCCAATTTTAATCACAAACCATTGGCAACATGGGGTGCTGGCAGGGAAGGTAACAAAGCCAGGCTTGCCTGGCCTGGGAACAGCGACGCGGGAGCCCAGAAACCACTCACACTCTTCACGTGACAGCATCAAGTTTGAGAAGGATATTTAATTCTCTTGAAACTGAGGAGGATTTCAGAGAAGTAATTAGGAGTAGCTTAGCTAGTGGTTAACACCAGTACTGGGAATTAGAAACGAAGAAACTCAGCCCGGAACACGTTTCCTGGCTTTGCTGCATGGTCACATTAAAGCCAGTTAACTTTGCCCCACCTCAGGGTTCCCCTCTGTAACAGGAGGGTGCTGCTAACCAGCCACCGTTGGGGAGAGCCCGGAAATCCATCCACAAAAGCTGCTTTTGGGGAGCAAAGTCTCGTACTGCTGCTGTACCTGACAAAAAAGGATCTGACAGCCAGGTTAGCGCTCCTCATTTTTGCAAAACGGCACCAGTGAGACTAGAACTAACTGCAAACGCTCAAAATGACCTCGTTTTCCTTCCGATCCCTAAACCGCTCGGAAACCCAAAGCTTCCAAGCATGTCCTGTTCCAGAAGCGGTGACTGAATTGACAGCTACATTCTCCAAGTAATTTAAATATTTCTTGCTGCCACTAACACTGGTTATCCAAATTCAATTGCAGTTGACAGTTTAATGATAATAGCTTTCTGTTTATATATCATCTGTGATAATGTTCCCATTCTCCTTAAATTCAGTCCCCGTAAAAGGGGCACTTTAATGTATGCAGCCGCAGACCAAAATGATAGTAATTTTCCCTTCTAGTTGGAATGGTTTAGTAAACAATTACATTTCAATTAAAGATGGGGTGATCATGCCGAGGGAAGCACCATTCAGCTCCTCACATAATAAGGAAGATAAATGTAGTTCAGGAAGATAAATTCTCCAAAGTCAAACTATTATAATATAATTTTCATGACTGCTTTGGAAAAAAAAAAAGAAAACAAAATGGAAAATAGTTCATATTGTGCACAGGCAGAAACTTGGGAAAAAAATCCTTCCATATCTTGTCCACAGCAGCTTGAACTAGGATCCCATTACTGAGGATTATGTTCAGCGAAGAGGAATGGTAGAAGGGCTACTCGCTTTCATCTCTCCAGGAGTTTCCATTCACTGGTATGCCATTAGTATTTAATACTCCATTTATCAAGGATTAGAAACAGGAGAGATGGAGGAATGCCACACGAGTAGCTTATAATGTATCACCGTAAATTAAGCTGTGTGCCCAACCCCAACGGGCAGGAAAACTGCTGGAAAACAAGTTAACATGACAAGCAGAAGAACTAAAACCTAAAAAGATTTCATATTTCTTTGTGACTATAAATGCTTCATTATTAAAGGGCCTGAAAGCGATGACAACTGAACCACAAAGTTCAGCTCCTGCTCCAAGACATCGCACTCAAAGTGCGGAGCAACAGACAATGAAGGACCACGAGAAAACAAGGAGATGACACTCATCTTCCGACAAGGAGTGTGTTTATCCCACTGGGTTTGGCCTTGGACGCTTCCCTGAGAACTGTTTCCCTTCCAATCGCACCGACACAGCTCCACGACGGACAGCCTGACCGTGGCGCTTACAGCTGCAGTGTGTTCTGGGCTTGTTCTGCTGGGGGCTTTTGTACCAACGTGGCTTCAACCAGAAGAAGCACAGAAGTGTTCTCTGAGATCCCAGAAAGTAGATGATTGACACGAGAATCGAGGAATAAAGATCTGGAGAGAAGAAAATCCTGAATCCTATCTAACATTTTGGGGTAAGAGAGTATACAGACACAGCTCTGAAAGAAAGGGAGAGACACGTTTTCAAACCCTTTGGAGATATTCAGCGTAGATGGTATATTAATTCACACGTTATATTAATCTGGAAGGAGACTCCTGGCAGAGCCAGTGAGGTGGACTAACAGCAAGGGATCATTCTGGTTTCTTACTCCAGTCACGTAGCCCAACTCTTTTGCACAAGTTTTGGCAGCTTGGACTTCTGCGGGACCCGGGCTCTTTGCGAAGTGTCTCGGGCTCTAACAGGAGCAGTCGATAGATGGCAGCACCCTAATGGGATGGGAGAGAAGCCACCAGCAGCCAGCCTCAGCAATCCCACCCTTGCTCATGATTTCCCTGCAAGGTGAGCAGGGCAAGACGGTTCAATACCCGGCAGAGTTTCTCATCTTCTGGTCCCTGCGTTTGATAAGATACAACACAAATTTCAGGTTTAACCCATCTCAGGCTATTTGGATCCAAGGCAGAGAGGCAACTGCTTCTGTCTTCTCCTGAAAGGCTTTACTCACCTCCCCTTGGGCACGGAGAAGATTCCAGCATTTGCCCTTGGTTACATTGGTGTCTACAGCTCCTGAGCAAGATCTGCTGCTGCCAGTTACCCATTCTCAGTGGGGACAACTCTAGGTCACTGCCTAAGTAGTCACCGTTTTAACCAGCATCTCTTGCTAAGACAAGCCTTCTGTCTTTCGATCCTTAGACACTGACTTTTCTTGAAGCCCTTGTTAATTAGGTCTCTTCATTCAAGGGTAGAAAATTTAAAACTTAAAACCAAGCATGAGCTATTGTTTTCCAAAGCTGCCACAAAACCCATGATGTCCAGTTATTGTATCTTGCCTGGCAAACTTCTGTATGGGAAGGCAGCGCTTCCACTTTAGTTTGCTTTAGTTTTCGGATGAAAGAAAGCAACTGGAGTGTAACTCTGTCAAAATAGCTGCATCCAATGGCTCCTGAGCTTACTAGCCCCTTGGAGACTCAACAGCAGAAGGATGGAGATGTCAGGGAAGAACAATCAGCTGTAAAATATGAAAAGCTTACAACATCAAAACCTCGAGCAGCAGGCTCTAAAGTAATAATCCCATTACCACTAAACTAAAGCACTAATTACTAGTCCCAGTGGCTGGAGTGGACTGACTGCTAATGTTCCTCTGGTTAATGAAGGAAGGGGAGGGAGAATATATTTCTTAAATCGGGCATCTGCTGAAATCTGGGCAGCCATAAAAAGTGCCTGTAACGAAGCCATTCGTACTAATGGCAGTAACATTTGAAGGGCTGAGCAGGAACAGAAGTGAGATGACAGTGGACTGTAACTGGGAGAAGGCAAATGCCAGGCATTACCCACGTGATGACTGCCCTTCTTTAATCCACGCTGAGTAACAGAGCCAGTCAAAGCAAGCAACCCCATCCCACACAGGCCGCCTCACTAACAAGAGCGAACCTGCTTAAAGGGAGGAAGGACTCTGAAAACGCAGAGCAGGACGTGTGCCATTGGGACAGGAGCAAACAGCGCTTTCTTCTCACTGACTACGACTGCCCTAAGACAGACACTCCCAAATCCTCTGTTTGGTGAAGAATCCAGATTTTCTCACCATTCTTTGCCTTTTTCATGCTCCTTCTAAACAGAACTCATCTCCTGTCACCCCCTCCCCGACCCAGGTCTCGCTCTTTCCTCCCATGTCCTTTAGCAGGTAGGACAGTACCAAAACCTCGCTCCCACCCGTTCAGCCTGTGTTGGCATACAATGGCTACAGCCTGCAGCTCCACAGTGAGCATTATGTGTTCACAAACAGAGTTTATAGAACTAAAATAAACTACCTGGACAAACTGCTGTTAATGATTCATTCACCAGTACAAAGTTCTCAGGTGAACTGGGTGTGCTCAGGTTTTGTTTTTAGATTGCACCATTGTCTTGCCTTTGAAATTCTGGTTCTACCTATCCAGGTTTGTTATGAAGTAGCTGAGCCTGTAAAGTAGGTGTGGCGAGCAGAGAAAACCTGGAACGCTTATTGAGCAAACCAGCTCCAGGACCATTTGCCTCTTCTCTGAACAAAAATACCTGTGGGCAAACTTATGGTCCACATACAGCAGACACTTTCCTCTTGAAGGGATAATGTTCCGATTGCCCTGGTTGTCTCTCACCCTGGCTACATCCACCTCCTGCTGTGTGTACTTTCCGTGGTACTTATTTAAACGTCTAAATAGGTTCTTTCCTACTATTACTGGAGGTTACCCTAAACGTTACCCAAAAGACCTTGGTAGCTTCAGGTGGTTACAGAGCCCCAGCCTCCCAAGGCTCCACTGCGTTAACTACAGACACGTGCAGGATGAGGATACAAGATAAACAAACAGCTACTCTCTGCTGCATGTTTATGTCCCATGGTCAAAGAAATATTTATTTTGATCCCACCATTGTGTTTGTATTTGTCAGCTGAGCGCACTCCTCCGTTAAATAATGACTTGGATTTGATATTATTTGTTAGATAACACAGTCGTTGTGGTAAGAAGCTCTGCAGTCTGCTCTAGAAGTGTAGCCAGTACCTGCGGGATGTGAGAGGTGACTTGTACCAGTGGGGAGGGAGGAATAAATACCACTGTGCACATTCGAACTGCAGAAGAAACAAAGACTTTTAACTCACTCCAGCACTGATCTCCCAGGCATGTCAGGGCCATCTAAAGCTGTGAGCTAGCCCCAACATCTCCTCTTGCGGGAGCGCAGACTGGGGAGGGAGAAGGGGAGCCCTGTGTTCAGACTCATCACCCTGCCTCACACTGCGGTGAAGCTGTGGGGAACTCTGTGGTGTGCAGCATTGTGGAGCTAGGGCTCAGCGCCAACATCCCGCGGTCAGCCACTAGCTACAACTCCTGAGGTCTTCGGCTCCTTCTGTAAGGCAGACACCATAAGGCCCTTCCCCATGGTGCAAGAAGACCCTGTCTGTCCTGTTTGGTTTAGGTATCACTGCTACTCACGTTAGTGGTGCTGCTCTGTTCCTCTCCCAAATGACCTCCCGTTCTTTACGTACAGCTATCACAACAAACCAGTGATACCAGCAGAGCATCTCGCAGCAAAAGGACTGGAGAAATGGCAAACAGGGGATGAGGTCCTGCTAGGAGAGGATTCCAGGCTCAGGGGAATCACCAGCTTGGCAGGTTTCCTATTAGTTAGTGACAGGTTCTTCTAGAAGAGATTTTCTCTCTGTAGGACTATGAGGACGTACTGTACAGTTACAGACCAGCAAATACATCTACGAACAGGCTGCACTGCCCTGGGATTCACAAAAGAAACCTCACCGGGAACATCTCCCAAGTGAAACAACTTACCCAAACTGCTCCAGATTAATATTTAAATCTCGTTGCTTTACCAAGAAGTATGTTACAGTCGCTTGTGGCTGACAATATTCAACACCACCACCACGTTTACTCAAAAGTAAGTAATCAGCTAGTTTCACATACACTCTTCTCTCAGGATGAGCAAGTTCCTCTCCCACCTGGCAATACCTTGTGATAACCATGAAGCTGCCATAACAATCATTAAGATGGGGAGAGACACTTACCGTGACCCGGAAGGGCGTCGTGGCAGCAGGCTCCATGGTGGGGTTCTTCTCAGTGACCCCACTGGGCATGCTGCGCCTCTGCCCACACCTCTCTGGGGGGGACTCTGTGGATGGGACAGAAAACAAAGGACAATTACAAACACAGAGGCACAGGAGCAGTCCAGGAACATCAGCAGGCCATACAAAATGTGGCTTCTTCCTCTGAGTTGCCCTTGCAAACGAGCCAACACAACCACTCCACTGTACCTGCTCGTATCTCCCACAGCCGCCTAGAACAACGTTCCATCAGCAAGACTTTCACCTTCAACAATTACCATTTTTTATACAACTGTAAGCTCCAGATAATGCCTGACAGGTTGGCATTATCATTACTTCCAGTCTGCAGATGGGTAAACAGAAAACGCACTGAGCTGAGTGAGAATTATATGCAAAGTACAGATCTGTGCACTTGTGGACTTGATAGTCCTAAGGGAAGCTACTAATGGGGTTAAAGGCACAGGATGCTTCAGTCCCCTCTCTAATTCCTCTAGCAATTTGCTTTGTAACTAGGAAAAAATTACTAAATGCTGCATTTGCTAAAGTATAAAACGTGGACAGGAAGTGAGCATAAAAATACTTTAAGAAAATGGAGCTGAAATACCAGGGGGGGATCTCCTAGTACACAACAGGCATGCCAGTGAGCAGTACGTCATTGCCAGGAACCTTGGTTGGGAATTCTTGGTAGCCTGAAGAAGAATTCCTGCGGCAAAAGCAATTAGCTGGTAGATGGAGGCTTCTACAAATTAGTGTGTAGAGAACTGTAAGGACGGAACGCCCTGTACTTCAGAATGTCTCAGACAATGATGGTCTCGTAACTAGCGTAAATTCGAGGTGATGCGTTTGGCAGTTCTCAGCTCTGCAATTTGCTGCCATCAGGTCTTGGCAAGGAGGGTTGTCCCCTTAGCAAGGCTGTCCCCTTGCCAAAGGCTGCCATTGCCTGGGATCTGCAAGAAACAACTAATCCCTCCGATTCCACTCAACAATGCCTGAGCTGTATCCAAAACCATTCCAAAGGACGGACTGCAGGATTCCACCCGTGGCCTGGGTGAAGTGCCTGTTCAGCAACACCCTCCTTGGCTGCAAATCCTGCCTGTGCTTCCTCGCCAGTGGCTCCCTAACCTGTGTGAGAGCCAGACAGCCAAAATCAGCCCGTTCTCCGCTCTCGGCTTCCAGCCGAGCCTTCTCACGCCTCGGCCACTCTCTTTGAAGAAGGCTGCACTTTTAATCTCAAGGAGACAACCAAGTCTTTGGTGTCAAATCCTTTCATACTAAGGCTCCCACCCCAGTCCTTTGAACAGTGCAGTGACTTTTTTTTTTTGGCCTATCATAAAGAAAGTATTTGACTGCAGCATTTTGAAAGAGGGTTCAAGATGACGAGACAACTGGAGAAACAGCTTTGCATTTTCTTAATGACCAGAAAAACAAACGTTGTTTAAAGCATTTCTCATATCCACAGCTGGAAAACAGGAACGATGGGGTTAGGTGAAGAGCAGCTCCTTTCCCCAGAGGCAGGCAGCACTGGCACAGAGCTGGGCTCCGCAGCCCCACGCCGGCCCGGCTTTCCGCAGAGGGAAAGCACTCGCTGTTCCTCAGAGGTGTTCCGGCACTATTGACTTGCAGCACAGCGCTTTGTCAGACCAAAGCACACAATGGTCTTTGTGTTTCGGTAATCTGTCAAGCTGCTTCCTCTTCCAACCACACAGGTCAGGCTTCTTCAGAGAAAGGGAGAGTGTGTTATGTCCCAGGGCTGATTAATGTCTGGCTCTGGCTGCACTGGAGTCACAAACTGTATTCTTAAATTCTTATTTCATCATTAAAATACACCCAAAGCAGAGCCAGCAAACACATCAGTGACCCAGATCAAAATACAGCGATGGGTTAGGACCTAAAGCGTCCAATTATTCTGAAGCTTATGGTGCATAAAGTGTTTGAAGTCAAGTCTCCATTTTAGCTTAGTCTGAGCACTGTGGGCAGCACTGGAGAGGGGAGGCTTTGCAGGAGAGACACGTTCCAAAGCTCTGCATAAGAAACCAGAAATAACTAGAAGGAGGGTTGGGTGTGGGTGTTTGGGGGGAGCTGTTTGTTTTAAAGGGAAGTAAAAATAGCTTACAGGTAAATCAGTAACTCCTAACTAGCAGAATCGTAGAGCAGAGCACTTTTACCCAGTGAACGGTATGAATACATAAAGGCTTGGCTGCCCTTTTTACTTCTCCAGGGTTAGAGAAGAAATCTTCAGCCAGGTTTCTCTGCCTAGAGACCGGCATCAGCGATGCCTGCGATAGCAAGCGGCAGCCAGCCGCCGCAGGAAAGGTCGCTGGAAGGCAATAACAAACACGCTCTCCGTGGCCACTAGAGGCTGAAACAGAAATGTCTTAATTCAGAGCAGCAGATATCTTGGTTAGCCATTGGAACGTCCTCTCCTGACACGCGCAGTCATACATCGGAATTGATCGTCTAGACAGGAATGTATGTTCGAGCCTATCGTAACCCGCTCTGTGGCAGGGCTCTCTCCCCCTGCCAGGTGAGGTTCAGGGACGCTGAGCTTCCGCCCCTCCTCTCTCCTGGGCAGACAGATACCAGATGATCTCCTGAAATCCCTTCCAGCCTTATTCTCTCTGATTTCTGACTCATTTGCCCACTTGTGCACAAGACAAGCAGGATACAAGAGATCAGATTCAGGATCTAACTTCAGCCTTTTCTTCACAACCTTTTGGAGATCCTCCTCCTCTCCTGAACCCCATGTCTGCCTGGACAGGCTCCGTGGCAGTTATGTTACACCTCTCAATGGCACAAAGAGCCCAGGGTCCCACGCTGACCTCTGTTACAACTCGCAGTGTGACCTTGGACATTTTAATGTTTTTCATCAGATTTACAATGGGTAAAACCTTTGAAAATCCCACAGGAACGCTGCAGGGTTTCATTATTGCCTGGCTGCCATCCATTTTGTAGCCCAAGATAAAGGATTCCAGAACGAGGAAGACTATTACTGCAGGCAGCTAACCACAGAATGACATTTCCAGAAGCACTCAGGATTATCAGATAACGTCCTCACTAGACTGTGAATTTCTCTGTTAGCTTAATGCTATCCCTCAGCTCATAGAAATTCCAGGATTATACCTTCATTTGTCCATTTATTTGCTCTACATCAGATTTGAGCTGAGGACTTAGACACACAGTATCTCAGGACACTATTTGCTCTCCCAAAGTCCTCAAGTTGTTATGAACTTAAACCCTCCAAATCTTTCTTTTATGACACAGAGGCCTGAAAATCACTGGAGTAACAGTCTATTAAATGAGGATTATAGTGCAGGCATACTGGATCTGAAAACAGATTCCTTGGGTGTAGTGAGGAAAGCCACGTTACCCAGCAGCAGAGATGCCAGTGTGCAGAAACGATGCCCACAGAAAGGGATGATTTTCTGACTCCCTCCCATTTCCACCAGCCCACAACCCAAATAATGGACGGAATCTACCCAGACGAGCAATAGGAAGCTGTCTAATCACTGCTGGCTGGCTGAACCAGGCAGGCCTACCTAGAGATACTACCTGGCCCTTTAAAATCTCTAAAAAAAAAAAAAAATCTTAAAATAGTGCTGGAAAAGGTTCACAAGTCACTCTGAGGAGGATTGTGGCCATTCGGATGGAAATTCCTTGTCCAATTTTCTCCTCGTTGCTGATGGTGTTTTTCCCTGGACTTTTCTAAGCTTGCCCGACGCTAATGAGACATTTCTGCTGGCACCCCGGTTTATTTTCACCCTGCGTGCAGTAGAGCTGTACTCCTGTGGGCCCTCCAATCCCTTCTCACAACCATGTACTAAAGCCCCCAGAAGCACTGCTCAGTGCCCACCGCAGACTGACGCTGGGCTGGGACTCGTCCACCTTGTACAATCACAGACACAAGACAAAGCAAACAAATGTGCTTCCTGCTCCTCCAAACATTGACCAGAGGCTGCAATGTTTGGGGTTTTCCCCAGTGCAGGATAAAATCTTCAAAGAGAAACTCCCATGAAATTATCAGCCCCCTGAACCATCTCCCAGGTTATCGCAGAGCTGGGTCAAAATGCTGCTTGGGGCGTATTGCACCAGGGGATTGTTATGGGTTCAAAGTATCCCACTGAGTTCATCGCCAAGAGGACACACAGCGTTGTAAACAGTGCACGTTAATTTAGGACTAGAGGTTATGAACATTGCTGAAGCTGTTTCTGTACAGTAATAAACACATTTGATTTGTTAACTAACTCGAGGCATTTGAATTGAATAATTAATCCTTCCTCCACTCTCATGCCTGCTCTTCACGCTGCGGAATCGTAGTAATCCCCCCCAAGGCTTCCAGAACATCAGCAGAACAGGCTGTGAGGAACTCCTGGCACCCGAGCCCTGAGTTAACGCACTCAGCATTGCTGCCGCCTTCATTGCAACTTCTCAGACGCTGCTAGAGAGCAGGTCGTTCCGTGTAACACACACAAACACACACTAGTCCTGTTTACTTTTCACTTAAGCAAGTGAGAGGTTTTTACATTTGCATTACCTGCTCTTGTGAATCACAGCTAGTCCAAGAGATCATCAGGATTACGCTCTCATTAGTGGGAATGAAATACATTAACTCCTCCTGTTTGTTCATCTCTCTTCACGCGCTCCCCCTCTCCTGCTCTCCCCTCACACAGTTCCAGGGATCAGCCGGTGGAAGAGACAGTACGAACACAGGCAAAGAGAACCAGCTGGAAGGAGTAACCAGCAAACAGGCGCTTCCCAGCAAGTTGATTTTCTGATATGAAACTGTTCCAACTCCCAACCAGAAAGGGAGGTACAAATCTGAATGATCATCAGAGAAGTTAGCAATGAGAAAACGTCTCCCTCCACTCACCAAAAGGAAGTCGCACTTGTCAGCAACGCACATGCCATGGCACTCCGAACAAGGCAGGAGAAAGAGGAGAAGCAGAGATGATGACTTCATCAGAGGCAGCAAGAAAGAGAAGTATGACTGGAATGCCAGACAGGCAGCAGCGCTGGGAGACACGCAGGAGGCCAGGCTCCTGCACCGCGCCGCGGGGACGTGCTGCAAGGAAAGGAGGCTGGAGAGAACAACAAAACTTCACCACATTGGCTGGGTGTAACGCAGAAAATAAGAGTCCATCAGAACCAAAAGCTGGTGGAAAAGGTCCTGCCGGCAGCCCTCGGAGAGGTCAGCCTGGCCCCGACCGTGGGCAACGATGGGCCAATGAAGGTGCGCTCCTCCCTGTCCTGCCCCATCACTTCAGAGCTCCGCATCTCCAGGGTGCCCCGGAGAGCTTACCAGGGTGGAGCCTCTGTGAAACCAAAGGGAACAGGAATTACCGGTCTCCTGCTCACACAATTACCCTCTGCGAATTAATTTTATTGTTTAATGAACTTAGGTGTTACTCCTCTAATTTCTGCACTATCCAATAACTCCCTACTACAAACCCAGCAGCAGAGAGGAGGTGGCACATAGGGACAGAAGTGATTTATTTAACATGGCTCACAGGAGTGTTTACGAATTAAAAACAATCCCTGGAGAGCAGATATTTGTAGTTCCGGTGTGATTCTGAATACACAGGAGAGGCTGCAGAAAAATCTACGTTTCAGAGAGCTTTAGGTGGCCACGTGAGCGCAGGAGGAAAGATGGATCTTTAATCTGAATCCAAAGGGGTATTTGGAAGCTGCCGTTAGAATAGCGGCACTTTGTAAAGACGGAGCATTACCCCAGGAATAAATAACAATATAAAATACTGAATATTGAGGTGAGCCAACTTCCCCCTTCATGCGGCATGAATAACTTTGACTGGGAAGAGGAGATGCACAGACAGCCAACCTCCAGTGGACAAGGGACTGTTAAGAACCACCGACAGGTTACGCATGCCCTGGTTAATGCTCCTCCTGCTCCCATCAGCTGGACTGGAAAGCCAGTTGCACGACCAGTTCCCTCGTTCGATTAACTGGAGAAGCGTTTATCGGAACATCCCGCCCAATGCCCTGCGGAACCCTCCGCAAATTCCTTATAGCAATATTATAACCACTATGCCACACAAAATTAATTAAAAGTCAAACCTTTATTAGGCAATAAAATTGACTTTTAAATAAAAATGGTCGTGAAGCAGAAGTTTAGGGCAGGTAAAGCTGCCCTCTGAAAAATCAGCCTCCTCTAAAAGCGAAGCTAATGAACACTCAGCGGGTGTTCTCCAGGCTAATGAACGTTTGCGTCACCACCACTTTCTAGGTTAGAATAAAGGTATTTCTCTTGGCACCTTAGAATATCCCGCTCACGTACATTTCCATAAAGCACAGCAACAGCACTGGCTGCACCCACAACTCTTCCCCATCAGCAGCAGTGATTTATTCCTCACTCGTTAAATACTCTAAGCAGAAATAGAGGCACATTTTCTTATGCTCTCAGACCTTTTCAGACAATTAAGGACTCTGTTTACAGAACTACCGCTTGCAAAAAAACCCTGTCTTATCTAACCATTCAATACAGAACAAAAAAATGAACTGGGATCATTACTTGCCTTTTGTGCTCTGCTCTGACAGAAAATATTTAGAATTAAACAGTTAGAGGCTGGTCGTATGCCCATAGCTAAGGCTGGCCACAGTGACTGCACCGCACAGATCCAGCTTCTTACATCACCCTTGATGCCCTCGCGGATGACGTAAGGGTTACAAACCCACTACACCAGCTTTTGCCTCTCACTCAACCGTGTCCCTGCCCGAAAGCGTAAGAAGGCACCTGCAGCACCTCTCAGAGCTGTACGATCCTCCACAGCCACAAGAACGGCGGCTGGGG
>NW_010423020.1:86506-87114 GCF_000710305.1 Buceros rhinoceros silvestris
GGGACAGCTGTGTGACCTGAGCAGCCTTATTAGAACTGGCTGGCGAACAGAAACCAAATCCCCTCCCAGAAAACACCAGACCACACTGCTTCCCATCAGCTACAAATTACGACCATCTTCTCTCGAAGCAAGACTAAGATCATCTGGAAGAAGAGCTTTTTCTTTGTTAAGGAGTGATTTGAAGCGCCACTGACCTTTGCCACCGCATGCTGGGCGCTGTACTGGATCTCGCACCCTCTCCGTGTCAGGTTCCCGGGTCCCTGCATTGTGCAGGATTTAATATTCCTCATACTGTTCCCCAGCAAGTGCTATTAATGGCTTTTGAACGTGGCACTGGAAAAAGACGTGCTATTTTTCTGTGTACTTGGTACGTACCTATTCCTCTATTTTCTCCAGTATTACCCAGTACGAGAACGGTTTTCCCAGCAGCACGCCGAGGTGCTATTTGATGCACGCGAGCAGGAAAAGGACTCCCCGCCCTTTTCTCTTGCTGTGCGCTTTGGCTGCCCAGTGCTGCAGCCTCTTCTCTCCTGGGGAGCTCAGCCAGGCCCTCCCAGCCGGAACAACCCCAGCAGTGGGGTGCAGGGAGGTTCGCTCTGTACAGCAGG
>NW_010423020.1:87283-87725 GCF_000710305.1 Buceros rhinoceros silvestris
GCCCCTTCGCTGGCCAACCTCACCCCAGCACTGACCAGCCCAGGACAAGGGAGACCTGAGCTGCCTGCCAGGAGTCTGCTGCTGACCGCCATCGAGGGGGGACCCCTCCATGGGAGCCAGCCCCGCTCCTCCGGCCAGGGCACATCCCCGCCGCGGGGCTTCCTTCGATCCCCAGCACGGCACCAGGCTGATCCTACCCACGTAGAAACGGATGCGGACATGTTCTTTACCTGAGGAGACAGATTAGACATTGTCAAAAAAAAAAAATACATATACACACACACACACACACAAGACCTTCTCTGTACTATGAAACTGAAGAAGCAGACGGACATGTTCTTTACCTGAGGAGACAGATTAGACATTGTCAAAAAAAAAAAATACATATACACACACACACACACACAAGACCTTCTCTGTACTATGAAACTGAAGAAGCAGA
>NW_010423020.1:87845-88642 GCF_000710305.1 Buceros rhinoceros silvestris
CAGCAGGACTGAAATACAGATGTGGCTGCAGGTGCCCAGACCTGGGGCCAGGGAGAGCCTCTAAGGCCTCCAGAAAGTTAAACCCCTTTCTAAATCACACAGAGCAAATCACGCAGCCCTTATTACAAACTCCATTTTACTGTCTGGTATTTTTTAATTAGATATGTGTATATATGGTATTCTTCTTCTTTATTTATCAGTCTCTGAAATAAAATATGGATGATATTTATCTTTTTTTGGTATGATGTCTGGAGAACAAATTCATCTTTTGCTAACGGCCTATCATTAGGAGCCTTTTCTCCAGGGTAGAATTGAAATCAAGCACGGACTTAAAAAATACATCAGAAAAAGATGAAACTCTAGCCTGGCTGGGGAGCAGATCATGGAGACTGCTAATATCCTGGTTAAATTGGAAAGGATGATAAAGTGAAGTGGAACATCAGCTTCCTCCTATGTGATGATAAAGACAAGCAACATGGAGTCTGGTGAACAAGGAGTCAGCTCTGGGGAGATTTAAATTACGTTCATCCATCATGCTTAACATTTCTGCAAAGACTCAGCACTGTTCCCGTGCCGCTTTCTCGCGGCACTTCATCAGCGTGGCTGGCTGTCCACAGCGGCCACCCCAGGCAGAGGGGGCACAGCTACCCTTGTGACCTCTGTCACTGCAGACATCAGCTATGGCACCTACACACCCCATCCGGGACAGGGCAGGGAGAAGACAACTGCCTGCTGCCCCGGGGGACTGAAGCACCCACCACCAGTGGCCAGTGGCCTCTGCAGCTCGCCGGCCCACC
>NW_010423020.1:88702-94074 GCF_000710305.1 Buceros rhinoceros silvestris
TGTGCAGCTCGCTGGCCCAACACAAGGCAGCCATCAGCGCTGGTGGAGGAGGACCACAGCCACGCGGCCTGACACAGCTCTCGGGCACGATCCCTGCAGCAGGATGGCTGCAGAAGGAGCTGCTGATGCTCTCGGGGATTTTGGGACGGCTGACACAGGTCCTGCCAGGGTTCCCGTTTCATTAAAGCTCCCGGGATTGCACAAGGGAGCTGGACATCTCCCAGGAACTGATTGCATTGCGGCACGGTGGCTCTCCCTGCTTCCCATTTCAGAGAGAAATAGAACAGAAGCACATGATGCCATGGTGGTACCCCCAGAGAGACGGGAGATACCCATCCAGCCCACGCCGTGGTTTTGTCTCCCATCAGTGAGGTTTGCTCCCTCGGTGAGGTGTTCTTAGGTTTGGTTTGGGGCATTCTTAATAGCTGGCTTGGCCGGGTGCCCTACAAGCCGGTCCAGAACTGATTACTGTGTGTGTGAAGCAGTAGCACAGTATAAATGAAAAGCTGCACAGTCCAATTACGAGGCTGTTTTTTCCAGTTGTGTGTGGTAGCTGCTATAACAGGTCTGTACTGGCAAAATGCAAATTAAATAAATAAATACTTAATTTATAAAGCATGATTCATCAGAGGTTTCATCTTCTACAGCAAAGAAACAGATGTTCTATTGATGGCACTTCATTAGAGAGATAAATGGGGTCACATACATATCTCTGTTCACATCCATCTGCATAATAGACCAAACATTAAGGTTTGAAATCCACATAGTACATGCAGCTCTTACAGCAGCCTGAAAGAATCTTAATGCCCAGAGCCAATTAATCCAAGTTAGATTGCCTTAACAGCGAAGGAACTTTGACACTGCTCAAGAAAGCAGAAGGCTGGAATTGAACACTGGCTGTTTAGGGAACGGCTTCGTGGGGACCAGGAGAGTATCCGATTTTAACCAAGGGGACCGCAGTCATGTTTGGTAGCTTCTGGACACAAGACAAAAATTCTTTCCTGGTGAAGCAACTCAAAAGGCAACATTAAAAAGCAGCAGTGACAGGGAAACCCCCTTCCTGCTCCAGTTACAGTCAGCGAGGGTCGGGATTAGGGACGGCTCAGGAGGCTGGGAGCTCCCTACCCCACAGGAACAGCCTGCTTCAGTTCCATATGCATCGGCACGAAATGATGCTTGTAAACAGACTGACACCTTCTCTGCCAACCCGGTTATCATTTCAAGGTGAGTGCGCACACAAACATTGGAAGCGGGCACGTACGCACACGCGTGTCAGGACCCAGCACGCCTGCCACACGCTGGCACCAGCCCCGTGTGCCACGTACCCAGAGCATTGCTGACAACGCTGCTGTTACTCCTTTCTTCCGGCGATTCAGACTCCTCTAAGCAATCGTTTTACATTCCACAACTCCTAACCGAGGAACGCAAATCCTAATTTATTGTGGCTGATACTTCTGTTTCCTTTGGGGGCGGGTGGGTATTTCTGCTTCTCTTATACACGCTCTGAAAACGTACCTGCAGCTGTCAGCTTCACAGCCTCGCTTTTCCACTTTCAAGCAAACATTGCCAATGCCAATGAAAGGGATAGGAAAGAAAACATTTCAAAGCAGTCATGGACCCAAATTTCATATGAATAGTGTCGTGCCGCAGGTGGACAGGCAGAAACCACCACTCCGGCTACTGCATTCCTTTAGGCAACTACCCCGTAGCAATCGTGCTGCCTCTGCGATGGTGCTGCCTCGCTTTCTGCGGAGATACCCACTGCTCACCTACAAACAGCAACGTGGAGGAGGTCACAAAAAGGAGTCCAGCAGGGCTATAGGCGCTTGCACATTTCCATCCTGTTTCTGTAGCAGGAGGGAGGGGGCGAATGTTCTTACCTACACAATACTGACACTTGCATTTTCCATCCTAAAACCAGGCAGGTCTGTGCAGTGATTCCTTCCTCTACTATAGAACCTGGTCACTCCGAGGAGCGATCGCTGTTCCCCAACACATTGCCAGAGCGCAGAACGATTTAGCGCGTGTTGTGAAGGGCATTCACTCTTCCTGCGGAGATTAATGCACTACAGCCCGCTCTCGGAAATCTTGTCTTGGTATTCACCCAAAATTCAGCTGATCCTAGGAGTAAAGTTATGTAAATGAACACCAAATGTTCTCACTTCAAATATGCCAGCCAGATCAAAATCCGTTCCCATCTAAGGGTATAAAGGTAATAACTGTTAACCTTTGACTGCTAAAAATGCGAAGGGAAAATATCTTTCATTTAAAACTTGCTCATTCGGTTACCATGGACACTGCTTAATCATGAAGGATGACTATTACTTGTTCCTATAGTAACCAAGAAGCTTAAGAAGCATCCTGTAATTTAACTCCAGATGCCAAATTTTACAACAGTCCACCTATTACCACATTTGGATACTTCAGAACAAGCCCAGGCTTGATCTCTGACTCTACAAGAAATTCACTGATGCAGAAGTGCTGTAAGAAATCAAAAATGTGAGTACATAATGTACAAAAGAAACTTGCACTTCAAATAAATTGGTTTCTTCAAAAAGAAACATTAAGTGCTCAGCATCTGAGGACTCTTTTTTTCAGTGTAAATGAACACCAAATGTTCTCACTTCAAATATGCCAGCCAGATCAAAATCCGTTCCCATCTAAGGGTATAAAGGTAATAACTGTTAACCTTTGACTGCTAAAAATGCGAAGGGAAAATATCTTTCATTTAAAACTTGCTCATTCGGTTACCATGGACACTGCTTAATCATGAAGGATGACTATTACTTGTTCCTATAGTAACCAAGAAGCTTAAGAAGCATCCTGTAATTTAACTCCAGATGCCAAATTTTACAACAGTCCACCTATTACCACATTTGGATACTTCAGAACAAGCCCAGGCTTGATCTCTGACTCTACAAGAAATTCACTGATGCAGAAGTGCTGTAAGAAATCAAAAATGTGAGTACATAATGTACAAAAGAAACTTGCACTTCAAATAAATTGGTTTCTTCAAAAAGAAACATTAAGTGCTCAGCATCTGAGGACTCTTTTTTTCAGTGTAAATGTTAATGAGGCAAAACTTTGTCTGCCTTTATTCTTGTCAACGTTTCTCAGAGTCTATCAATTGCAGGGCATGTTTTTCCCCAAAGTGAATGCTTCAACGCTCAACTTAAAATGAACTTCTCAAGTACTGCTGTGGAGCCAGTACTCATAAATGAACCCCCGAGAGCAGACCAGGGCTCCCAGCCCAGCTCACAGGAACAAGCCTATAATAAAAGCATGTGACCCTCGTGCAAGGAGGAAGCAACAGACAGGACAAACCTTCCAAAGTCAGGCCTATGTGTTGCTCTAGACAGCCTTGTAGAGTATTTCTGCTTATTAAAAAACCAAAGCATAACCCTGGCCTAGCATCACTCCTCACCATAAAACTCTACCTTCAGCTCCACCAGGAAATTTAGTCAGCAGCTTTGTCTCCTGTAGGTCTGGGGAGATGAGGCTTCCAGAAATTACCTGTGGCCGACCATGTTTCTTGACCCTCACCAGCTCTAGGGTATGAATTCGCAGTTTTCAAAAAGCCAATAATTTTTACAGTCCTCGACTTCCAAAGGGGCCTCAGGAAACTTGGTTTAAAAGCCGGTCCCCAAGGCTGTATAAAACAGTGAGAGGAGTTAGGAAGTTCTGGGCTCTGTGTTCCCTTGTAAACACGCATATACACAAACACGCAAGCAATTAATACCTAAATTAAAAATATTCTCTGCAGTGTTTGAAAGGGAAGCAAACTCCCTTCAGCTGGTGTCTGAGTCAAAAACAGCCAAACTGATAATGCCCAAACACGGCAAGTGACCCAGCTCCTTCCCGTCCTCCATTGAGAGCAAAGTAAATTAAAGGATTATAGAGTGCCTTCAGTGCAATAACTTACGGGATTAGCGGCACGCTAGAAGACCTTCAAGGGAAATACAGGTTTAAAGGCTTTAAAAGGCAGCTCTGTGTCTAAACTGTTTGGACTGCCAGAGCTGTAAGGAGACAAACTTTAACGCAGAAGAGATCCTGACAAGCCTGCTGAGCCCCCTCTAAGCAGGCTTTTGGAAGCGACTCTTTTTGGACTCAGACCAGAGTTTTTAACCTCTTTCTCACTTATTACCTATGGCTGTTAGACAAAAGCTCTTTCGGCATTACGTGGGAGCAACTCTGCTACTTATTTCCTTTCAGAGTAATCAGCCCCTCTCAGCAACACCATTAGAAAAAAGTGAGGTCACTACCAGAATAGCGATGAGCAAAAGATGGGTCAAGAGACAACAGTCAATCGTCAAGTTGCCTGAAAGCTGCTGGTACAATTTCCAAATGTGTGTCACAGCGTTAAACGAGCTGTTCCTTGGACAGGAATTTCCCCAGTTACTCTTCAGCAGTATTGACAATCCTCACTGTTTTAACAAGACTGTTGCTCTACTTAGACACCTCTTAAAGATCCGGCTGCTGGGGCCACGGGACATTCAGGTACGGGACTGACAGCGTGTAGCTATTTCGTACGGTATTTCTTACCAACAGCACAGCTTGACAGATTTTACATATCTTTCCTACGAGCATCTGTCAGCCACACTGTTAAAACTTCAGTGAAAAACTGCCAGAATTGTGCAGTGAGATAGAAAATGCCACAAAAGACACTTGACAAAGAAAGTGATGGTCATTAAAAACCGCGAAGAAGGAAGGTCTCCTTTTCCTGATGTTTCAAAGATGCCACCCTTGGAAAGAAAAACCCTATCGCTAATGTTTATGACTAGACTCTTCACTCACCAGCTCCCAGCCCTTAAAATGAAAAAAAAAAAAAAATTGTTTATGCAATATTTTTTAGAAAAATTATAGATATTCTAAAGCACATGATTTGGGGTCTTCAAGAAATCCCACATACGGGAGACAGCCAAAGAGCACACACGTGTGCTTTGGCTACCCAGGACACAAGGCTATATAATATAACACAGCAGATTCACGCTACTGATGGGCTACTGGAGTGTATAACTTTAAACTTTTAATATCGAATCAAGTAAAGTAGAGACTTGACAATTACCCAGCATGTAACAGAACAATACGTCAAAGGTGGTTTTATTACTTTCAAATTTAGGTCTAATTCAAAGACAAGTTAATTGTGGGTCATGAAAAAAATCGAAGTGTTGTTTAAACATGTCACGTGAGTTATTTACTTACAGAAGCCTGAATTCACTTAAAATCATAGAGGGAATTTTCAGTAAGAGCAAGATTCCTAATCAGAAGGGGAGACAGATCCCTTCTCCTCACAACATCTAAAACGATCGTGTCCAGGGACTGCCCTCGGCTACAGGACCAAGTCCTGCAGAGCTGGGAAGGGAGACGTTCCA
>NW_010423020.1:94197-96318 GCF_000710305.1 Buceros rhinoceros silvestris
TCACTTTGTTAACGGGCTGAAAAACTGACTTTCAGCTCAGAAAGATTAGAGAGAAGTGCACGAAATTCCAGTTAGCTTTAAGTGCCATCTAACCTCCCTTGTTACGTCATTCTGCTGCATGCTGGGGCAGTTTTCAAGTCTCTGCTTCCCTTGTCCCAGGCGAGTGCCTGAACCTCCAAGGTCTTGGCTATTTGGGTGTAAGCTGATCTCTCGTTTATCACTTCAAAGGTTCTGATTTCATCAAACAGAAAGACTAAATTCCAGCCATTTTCAAGAGATGTGTATCTGAATAGCTTGTGCTAAAAAAAAAAAAAAAAAGTGTGACCTCAGCCTCCCAGCTCTCAGTGTTTGGTGCACTAAAATATGGGGCTCTGCTGATGATCTGTCAGTTTTCTCTTCACAGCAGCCATCAAAGGAGAAGAAGAAGAAAGGCCGTTTAATAAAACCCCTTTTTACCGAACACCTCAAAAAGCATTTGTGATAAACAGAACTTAGAGCAAGACATTTATGTCCAAGGAGCTGACAGAGGCAGAAGCATCAGGGACACTAAACCTTCAAGATCAGGAACTCGAAATGTTCTGAAATTTAGAGCTTTGATGACAACTGATTGCCTACAGAGTTTTACAGAAGAAAGACCCGAAGCCAACGCTGCATTTGGCTCAGATATGGAACTGTGAATGGAGCACCCGGGAGTAGTTTCCATGAGCAAACTGGATTTTCAGAACACTTGCCACTGACCCCTTCATTACACTCCTAATTAAGTGGAAGCAGAAATACCGTGAAGGAAGCCACAGACCGAAGTGCTGCAGGCAGAAGCAGGTGTGGCTTTTATCGATAATACTCCTTTCACCCTTCCTGCCTCCCAAGAACTTTCCACTACTAAATGGATCACCAGGCAGCGATGATAATTACCGCGTGACTCCTCGTACAGTGACACACATCCCTGCGCTGAACAGATGGCTCAGGGGAGAGGTGGCAATTCTGCCGTTGGTGTTTTTAACTAACTGACGGATACCTGCGGCGTGTCCCCAGTCCCTGCGGAAAGCAGAGCCAGGAGATTTCAGCCATTATCATCACTCTAATGAAGATGAACAACAGCAATAATTTAAACATGCTGGAGGTGTGATCCCCAGAGCCTTCTGAGAGGCCTTCCTGCTCTGGTTTGCCCTCCCTGCCAGTTCTTTAACTATCCTAGCCCCAGATCTCTCAGATAGACAGACTGGCAAACACACCGAAAGATGCAATGAGTGTGTTAAAAGCACCAGGGCTAACCAGGGAGCTCTACTGCAGGGCACACCATCCCGCAATCCACCAAATAAGCTGGCTGTCACTGCAGACAGCTGGAAATCCTAGATGTTTTCCTGCATGCCACATCAGATCGTCTCCATCTAGAGCCCCCTCAGAAGGACCCCCTGCTTTCCTTAGATTTGCATAGACCATGCAGACTCCATTTGCTTTGCCTGTCTAAACTGCGCTACGGCAGAGCTTTCCCGAGAGGGGTTCTCTCCTCCTCTGCACCTCAGGAAACAAGACCCCTTTCCCAAAGGAGGTCTCCGTGCTAACAGCCACCGCCGCTGGCTGCAGTGTGGTAACCCCAGGCAGGCTGCACCCCACGCTGCAGAAGGCCAGTGGCAGCACTTGTGTGGCAAAGCTCCTCAGGAGGGCACGGTGGAAAGGTGGCATCGCCCCCTTCGGGGGTGGGAGCGGGCACCAGCTGTATATACACACGCAGCGTTAAGTACAGCTGCCTCTTCACTCAAGGCTGGCTGCGGTGAACCCGAGTGGGCTGAGAGAGGCTCCGAGAGCGGAGGCGTGTGGCAGCCGTGGGAGCAGCAGCGGCGCTGGCAGCAGATGGCAGCACCCGCATCCCGTGGGTGCTCCCGTGTCAGCTCCCACACGGGGGATCCATCACCCACCAGCGATGCGGTACAAACAGGGAACGATTCCAGATGGGAACCGGGCATTGAGTGCCAGCAGAGAGCTCCTCTCCCCGGTAAATGTGTGACAACCGCCTGATCCTCAGCAAGGTCCTGCCCACAGGCGCGCCTGCACCTGCTGGAGGGACACAGCTCGGCAAACCTGCACCTCCAGACACCCCTCACCTCCAGCCCACCCCGCAGG
>NW_010423020.1:96740-98916 GCF_000710305.1 Buceros rhinoceros silvestris
ACAGCCATGAATTCACGGTGCCCTCCCAGCGAGGAGAGCTGGTCTCTGCCTCCCTTAGCGGAGCCTGCAAACTGCACTGCAAAGCACCTCCTGAGAGGGGACCCTCAGCTCCCGCTTTCATCCAGGCTTGTAGGGTTTAGAAACAGCATTACAGCACCCAGGGCACTGCAGCAGCCCGCAGCGACCGTGCCTTGGGACCAAGCCCGCCACCAACCTCCTGCACGACCTTGCTTGTGGTACCACCATGCACAACTGGCATTCTGCACCTCTTACAGAAACACGTTGAAAATAAAGAGAATATTCTTATCCAGCTTTGCAAATCACTTTAAGATCTCCCAGCAGGCAGGAATCCTAGAGCCAAAGCACAACAAACACAGAATACAGGCAGCTCAAATACAATTTCTTACATAATTTAGGGCTGATTTCCATTTGCTTCAAATCTACCTCGTGTTCATGACAAATTACTGTTCGGTTCACACTGGGTTACCTGAATGGAACTAACACATTTTGTTTGTCACAGTGATTGAAACGGCAGTGAAATATTTGGGGTTTGATAAGTTTACAAATACGGGGGAAAGGGAATTGTTACACACTTCGGAGTTTACAAACACTCCTCCCTGACAGACAAAACAAACAAACAAAAAAAAAAACAGGGAAAGACAACCAATGTCTGCTTCAAGGAAAAGACAGAGCTCAGGGACTGATTTAGCTGCCTGTTTCCTCAGCAATGATTCAAAATCCTGAAAAACAGGGAAAGAAAACCACTGTCTGCTTCAAGGAAAAGACAGAGCTCAGGGACTGATTTAGCTGCCTGTTTCCTCAGCAATGATTCAAAATCCTGAAAAAAGTACTGAATGCCAGGAAGAGAAGAGAAGCGAACATTGCGCTAGCTAAGTCCTGCAGTGCCACAGTCTACTCCACAATCTGCTGCCTACATCAGGATCACCTCCAGCGAGACGAGCACAAGCCCACATTGGCACAAACTCCTCATGCATTTGGGCTTTTCTTTAGGCTTTTTATTCTCGCAATAAACAACAAAAAGATCTTCTCAGTTAATGGCTTCGATTAAGCTCAGGACATTACCGACAGGACTGGATTGTCTCAGAGGCCAAACATGACCCTCTCCCCTCCTTTCTGAAAGTTCCACGGCAAAACGACTCAGAGAATCCCACTTCTTTGACTGCTTCAACAATAGGCATAAGAGTCAATAAACATTTATTTCACACTGGAAGCCCGAATAGCTTATTTTAAAAATGCAACTGGGTCAGTAGCTGCCTCGAGTAGAATAAACGGGCTGCATGAGTGAGTACGCCCTAAAGAAACATTACTCTGTGGACCTAACTCCTGCTGATGAGGACAAATAGGACCTTTTAGAGCAGGATTTTTAAAAGCACAAAGTGATTTGGGAATACAAGTCCCACAGGTTTCCACAATGCCTCGGGAGCACAATCTTCAGGCTCTTTTGAAAATCCTACCCCTAAACTGTACTCAGCTTTGAAATTGCAAAACCCCTGGTGATCGTCAGCTCACGAAGAACGAGAAGCTCTGGCAATATCTGTGCAGGCAAGTACCATCTCAACCAAGGATTTTCACATCTCTATAATCAAACAAGCCTCCAAACATCCCAGTTCGCTAACAGAGTAGTTACCCTCGTTATAGGCACTGAGGGTGGATTAGTCACGGTTACGCGAGGTGTTACCGCCGCGGTCAGGAGCGGCACCCAGCCTGGCTCCCCCAGCCGAGCTCATCAGCGCTCGCCCTCCCCAGACACGGCTGCAGCACTAACAAGCAACTGCCCTGCTGTACAGCTGCAGGTCCCCCTCGCAGGGAGCAGGTACGCTCACAGATACCCTCATCGACAGTAACGAAGCTACCTGCAAGCAACGGCACGTATGTCTTTGCGCTGTCAATGAAAGAGAACTGTTGGTGCAATTACCCCTACTAAGCGGCCTGTTCCGGCTCCGGGATCTGCTGCGCTGTCTCTGAAGTCGTGACCTCCGGAGCAGTCGATAGTAGTAAGACGGTCTCCCAGAACTTTTCCTGCTGCTCATTGACATTTTTGGATCTATTTTACACACACATACACACACACGCAGGCACAGGTTCACTCTCCCCTCAGGCACAGCAGCAGCACTTCCAGCGCTTCATTAACTGGAGGTTGGCTCTTTGGAGAGGA
>NW_010423020.1:99000-101126 GCF_000710305.1 Buceros rhinoceros silvestris
GGGGTGGGGGTTTGGGGGGGGGAGGGGGGGGGGGGGGGAGGGGAAGAGGAACTCTTCACTTGACACATTTAAAAAGAAAAACAACTAGAAGAAAACATAAAGAAAGAGAGGGGAAAAAAAAAGAGCGCGGCAGCGGAGTACATGTCCCAGCTGAGGGAGGACTTGCAGCGAGCAAGATAAACTGTACTAACAATTCCTGCCCCAAAAAAGATAAGGCTGCTGGAGCGGGAATAGGAAGCTGGTGTTGGCCTGGGCTCTCCAGACGTGAAGAATAGGCTGGAAGAAATCCTGGCCTGGATCCTCTCTGCTGGACAGCACCGTCTGATCAAACCGTAGAGGAAAAAACCAACAGCTGGCTGCGAGGAGACGGCCGGGTAGCCTCAGGGCGCAGCTAGATTCTACCTGCCCTGGCCATCGGATCACTTCGGAGATGAAGTTTCAGGCGGCTTGGTCTGCAGCAGGAGGTACCGACGAAAGACGGGGTTGGGGAAGGGTATAACGATTTCCTGGCCATGGGACACATGTTAATAATCATCATGGAGCAAAAGCCCCGGAAAATAAAGTGAAACTTGAGAGGGGAAAACTTTAATTAGAAGCTGAATGAACAGAGCTCCAGACTCCCCTGGAGGCCCATTTCCTTTCAACATTCAAACTGAGTTATAGCACATCCCACAAATTAGAGAAAGAGCCTATTTACCATTGGGGTTCTGATGGCAGCGAAGATTCTGCCTCCGGCTCATATTGCTCAATAAAATTACATTTCAATGGGCAGAATTAACACTGTAAGTCACCGAGGAAAAGAAAAGAAAAACCAGACAAACCAGATGAAAAAATTCATTCCACATTTATGGTCTAAAAAGGTCAGAAGTGAATTAGCAGAATCCTTCATCCAAGCTCCTTCCCTTGCCGGCACTAGAAGCGCTCTGAAGGAAGAGCACCAGACCACCTTTCAGAAAACCAGAACAGTGGCCGAGAACCTCTCACGGGCTGGCAGGTCACAGGGAAACCTCATGGGAGCGGGATGAGCCGCAAAATGACATTTGCACAACAGCGCTCTGCATTGTGTCCTGGTTTTGTCATTTCTTCCAGACACTTGCGCATGTTTATCTTGGAGGTGCCTGGTGAAGCTGCAGGACTAGACGGGCTCGGCTGGGGACAAGTGATGTCCCCAGTTAGCAGCAGCTTCTTAAGAAGTTTCAAAGCTCCCCCAGATTATACCGTGTTGTACCTTCAATAACAAGAGGCAGAACCGCACCACAACAAGAATCCCTTCCCTACCACCCACCACGGGTTTAGGATTTCATAAACCTGTGCAGTCATGGAGAACACCAGAGGTCCTCCCCTTCCTTACTGACATACCAAGCAGCAAACTCGTGATGTGCATCAGCTGAGAACGGCCCTTCCAGGAGGAAAAAGCAGTGCAGTCCATGCCTGGTTTTGAGGCCAGGCGTAAGGAATTCAGCGCCAGCTGAATCTCAGCAGCGCAGGAATGAGCCAATCAAGGGGGCAGCGACAAGTTCAGGTCAAGGAGGCAGATCCCAGCTGGACAGCAGAGGCTCTGCTGCCCTGGGGAGGGGGGGCTGCACCGGGACATTCCTCCCCACGCACCCATCAAATCCCACATCAGATCCCAGCAAAACAGAACAGGCTCCAGTTACTACACACCTACCTTCTTGTCAGCCAGAATATTGGGTTTTTTCATATTTGGGTAGACTAAAAAACAAACAAAAAAAAATAGGGGAACAAGTATAACCATTTTCCAGATGACCAAAGATTCACCCTGTGGAGTTGATTCAATTCACACACAGAGCTGGGAACATCAAGAAGACACAGTTGGGGAAGTCTGAGAAGACTGAAGTTCAGGTAAAGATTTGCTATAGACAAGCAGCCAGATATTCAGGCATCTCTCTGTATTTTTGTGTCTTAGTAACTGAGCTGGTAAAAAATCTTTTAGGATTGTGCTTTTATCACCAGAACTGTCTGTAAAACAGCCTATCTAATTTATTTTCCTTCTTGTCATTTCCAACAGAAAAAAAAAGGCACCGATGGAAATGGAAGTTTAAAGAAAGCCATTTGAAAAGCTCACCCAAACTCAGACAATCGAGAAGAGGAAGGTCCACGTGGGC
>NW_010423020.1:101272-106566 GCF_000710305.1 Buceros rhinoceros silvestris
CCGGAGCCCGAAGACTCCTCCCACACCAGTGGGGAAGGGGCAGACCCAGGTGCTGCTGCTCTCCAGCCCCTGTGGGCAGGTGGGGATGGTCAGGGGATGCGCAGCCAGAAGCCTGCACCACCCGCCCTGCTGAAGCCTCTGCTCCACATTTAGGGGTTGTTAATTGGATTCAACCCCGTCCCTTCCCAACCGTCCGTACAGGTGACCATAAACCAGGAGTTAATGAGGGACTGTAGACTAGGATGACAAGGGAAAGCAGCTGACTACAAATGTGTAACTGGCCGGGAGTTTTGTTCGCGTTTCGCCAGCTTGCCTCTGTCTCTCACTTCAACAACGGTTTTGAAGGCTTTAAGTTCAGATGCTGCATAGCAGCAGGCAACAAAATGAATGACCCATCTGGGAGGGAATGTGACTGGTCTGCACCTTTCCAATTAATCCAGCACTTCTTTTTCCTTTTTTTTTTTTTTGCATGCCACATCCTGATACAAACACTCTTTTGTGTACAGCAGAATCTGTCACTCGCAATCGTTAGATGTATTAACTGCTTTGGAGAAAAGCTGACAACATTGAACTCACTATCTCTAAACTAACACATCACAGCCTGGCTGCTCCTGCCAAAGAGCAGGAGGACGAGCTCAGACACGGGCTGAACCCCTCTCGTTGCGAGGAACAAAGGGATCCAAACGCAGCGGTGATTTTGGGGGTGTTAACACAAACCTAACCCATGAAATTAAACACCCCCCAAACTGTAACACCTCAGTCAAACACCCAGGAGGAGACACTGCGGAGCTTTAGAGGAAAACGCGAGCACCCACAGCTGACCTGGTGTCCCTTGTCTCTTCAGTTCTCCTGCCATGAAGCCGCCTGAAAACTGGGTTTATTTCAGTCCTTTACCAAAAGTAACAGCATGTGAATAGATTTTAAATTAGCACCAAAATAAGTTCTGGGCCGGAGAGCTGCACAAACAGTGGCTTGTTTGCTCTGACATGAAAAGGAGCGGGCTTTGCCCGAGGCTCTGCTCCGCGATAGCAGGGCTGCTCAGACGGGGGCGGGGGGGCTGCAGAAGCCTCCCCAGTGGCCACCACTTGCCTTTTTTATCATTTGTTTATTGCTTTGTGCTGGGAAAATAATGACTGTGCTTCAGAACGCATGTTCCCCAGGCAGCCCCTACCATTAAACCCCTCGCTTTCCCAAAGGGCTTCAGAGGGAAACAATCCTCCCTCTTAACTCCCTCTGGTTTTATGGTGAGGAGCTCGAATTCCTTATTCTGAAAGTTTCTGTGCTCCATCAGTGGGGCCCAGCCCAGCTCCAGCAGCTCCATTTGGACAGGTGTGAGGATACACCGATCTGTCCACACACACAACCAACGGCCTCTGGATCTAGACCACCTTCTGGAAGCAGCAGCTCCAGTGATTTCCTTTCCCGTATTTTGCTCACAAAGAACTGAACTGAGGCTTCCACAGCTTCAAACAGAAAAACCGGAAAAGGCTCTGCCTCAGCCAGTAGCGAGAGGGGTGGTGGGGATGGATTTCTAACCGCATCAGGCCAATGAACTGCAGACAGATCACTGAGAAGTTAAAAAAACCCAGAGCGTAGCTCAGGCTTCCCCATCACGCGTAACTAGGCTGTCCCTGACGAGCGATTACATTCCCTTCACAGGCTGAGGAAAAGGAACAAGGCAATCATCTCTACCATCAAAATACCTGTCTTATATCACGAGAGAAACAGAACGGTGTCCTTGCCGGTGAGCCCAGACACTCGCCCCCTTGCCCGCTGGCATTTGCTGACAAGTGCGCGGGGCAGTCCTCAGCCCGGCACGCGGTGGGGCTGGCAGATCTCCAGGCTGATGGCCTCATGGCTACCAGGAGGAGCACGTCAGCTCGCAGGCAGAGCCAGGGAGGAAGGACATTTCCTCTGGGGAGGGATAACTTAACTTTCAGTTCAGCTGTATCCAAACAAAATTCTTCAATGACACGTTTGTCTGAAGACCTAAAAAAGGAAATTTTCATATGCACAATTAAAAGTAAACTGCTTCTTTTTAATATGTTAATGGAAAACAATCCTTATTTTAAGACTGCACGTAGGCAAATTAATTTCCTCACCACCTGAGGTGGAGTGTAGCAGCTTCCTGACAGCTTGCACCAAAGCAGTGCACAGATTTGGGATCAAAACAAGAAATAAACATTTACATTAAACGTCAAGATAGTATTCATTGCTCTCCATTTACTGAGTGGTGTCACAGCCACCAAGGCTCCATGAGATGCTCTCGCTGTCTGTATGGTGATAAATCCCAAGGGCGATGGAAAGCAGTCGTTACACAGAACAGAGAGTTAATGCTATTAATGAGTAGGAAAAGCTGTACCACATGAAAAAGGCAAGAGTAAGAATGCGCATCCAGATGATTCAATATTAAACAAGTGTTCAGGATGTCTTAGAGAAGTTAAATGAGGACATGAATCCTTCTAGCACTAGTGTTCACTGCATACAGACTATTACTATTGTTCACTGGCGTTATCTTTGCTATAGATTTACTATGGCAGTGCCCAGAGATGCGAAAAAAGACCAATGCCCCGCTGCTCTGGGATCTGCACCCTCCTCCAGGTACACGACAGCTCCTTGTTCACAGCACTTGTGATCTAACGACGTGCGCACGCTCTTGTACACGCTGCAGGCGTAACAACAACCATGGCCACTTCATGAGCGGAGAAGCGAAGCCCGGAGGGCTTCATCGGGGGTCGGGGGGAAGGCTGGGGCAGAGCTGGGCGAATACCCAGGTCCCTTAGTCCCTGCCCAAACAATTCACAGAGCTTCCTCGCTCTCCCAAGACAATCCCCTCATCGTGAACAAGTATTAAGCATAACAACATCTTTTTTTCCTATAGTCTTTCATCCAACAGAGCATAGATATTTTGCAAATACTTGTTCAGCTTTTCCGTGTACTAAAACATACAAACTTCCTCTTTTTCACTCAGGTAAAAATAAATAATGTGTCTAATGTTAAGCAGAAAAGTTAGTTATTTCTAAAAAATAATGTCCTGATTTAAAGAACTAGTCATAATATATTTAAAATGTGAATAAAATGAGTTTGTCAAACATGACTTACAAAAAAGGAAACAGGAGAAATAAAACCAGAGCCTAGGAATTCTACTGCTAATTCCGAAGGCTATGAACAGGCTGAGATTCCTGCCTGCAGCAGGCAGCTTCCGGACAGGGAATTCAGCACAACCCCCCGGCTCCAACCCGTGTGGAACAGGCACACAGGAGCTCGGCAGACGCGTTGTTCATGGCTGGAGGACGAGCGAGGCTTTCCGAAAAACGCCCCGAGTGATTCACGTCGGAAGGGCCCCTCGGTCCCCGGGCAGGTTACAGTAACGCCGAGGAGAGTCATCGTGTCTGAGAACCCCATCGGAGAGGTTTCCTGTGCCACGCCATGAACTCTGCTCGGCGAGGAACACGCAGGCTGACCTCAAAGCAGAGCACGTTTCCTGACTCCTTCCCAGCAGAACAATAGAGCTAAAGAACATTAACTTTTTCAAATCACCTTTCAACTAGCTGGGGGAGACCAAAACAAAACCAGTTAACTCGCTCTGAACCTGCTGACATGTACTGCTAACGCTGAAGATACTCCACCCGGTAACTCGGTTTATGGCCTGACTGGTAACAACGCCAAGAAAATGTAGAAAGTCAAAATCTATCCTAAGGTTTGTGCTGTGATTTTCCATAGCCTTAATGAATTAAGCATAGGGAGTCCAACACAAACTGAAGAAGAAACTTTCACCAGAATGAGACATCCTGTGCCTCAGAACCACCCGCTGCTCTAAATCACCCAGGAGAGAAAACCCACGAGTGGGAGATTCTCATCACAGAGAAAAAACTCCCATAGCAGAAAAAAATCTTGTACAAAACCCCACATCAGACAAAGCTCCTCATACGTAAACGGGAACTGCTCCACATTTCCTAACACCACGTGTCTTCCGTGAGGAGCTGCTGGGAGGAAACATTTGTTTAAGCCTGATTATTCCTTTCAAAAAAACTTATTAGCAAAATAAAATGTTAACAATGACCCATTGAGCGATTACCAGGTAACTTCAGCTCTGGGTTTCCAAAGATCTCCCACTTCCTTCTCCAGGACACAATCAAAGCAGTTTGCTGCTATCACGCCCCTCGGGGCGTTCTGTGAACTCAGCTTACAGCCAGCCCGACTGTATTCACTGCAAGTCCTTCATGTTCTCGGTGTACCTCGAGCTAATGCTGCTGTTCATGGGGTCACCAGACTAAACCAAACGCGCTTCCTTCCAGCAGAAAGGCCCCGCCAGAAAGAACCCCCCCGGACAGACACTGGTGCTAGTTCCCACCCAGCGCAGGAGGGGCTCTGCAACCAACACCAAACGCGCCGGGTGCCGCTAGAGCACCAGATGAGAGGTTTGTGTCCACAAGAGAACGGAAAACATGTCTGGATTGCTCAGAGATGATTCATTTTAATAGGTCTGTTTGGAAAATGGTTATTTACAATAATACACAATAATGGGAATTTCCCCCCAGATTTGTGCCGATATTAACCCTGGTATTTACCAGACAGCACTGCAATTTTTCTCCTTGTGTGTTTTTTTTTTACTATTATGATTATTTTTAAAGTAGCCTTTTTGTTGAAATGAAATATTAATTTAAAAATGGTTTGTCTATTTGTTTCAGAGGGAAATAAAAGCACTTTTCCATTAGTCCCCACCACTTTTCTAGGGTAGCAAAAATGAGAAAACTGTCTTATTTACTGTGAAAAAATAAATCTAAAGATATTCCAGATCTTGCAAATCTCACATTGGAAATATGAGGGGGAAAAATGAAACACATTACAAAACACCACAGTATAGAAAAACTGTTATTTTATTTACAAAATAAAATGTCCTTATCTTGTTTCTTTAACCACCTTTTTAACAGCTCACCCATCTTGCTTCCCAGAAGCACGTCGGCTCTGAGAGCTGCCTTCCCTCCAATTTCTCTCTGTTGTGCAGGCGCACAAGATTTCCTGTGAGCAATGAGGACTCGCTCTCTGCTCCACAGGCGAGATTAAAAAGATGGTCGGTGGATAACAGGCAAAAGTCAATGTTTTTCGAGACAGCTTTGAAGTAAAGCTTGAAGGACAGCGAGGCACCCAGACAGCTGGAAAGTGCCCGGCTCCACCCTTCGCCAAGATCAAACCAACCCCACATCCCCCAGCGTGCGCCTTCCAGCCCCAGCTCTGGTCACATCATCCTTCTGAAGACATTATCTCTTCTGACTGGCAAGTCTCTGGTATCC
>NW_010423020.1:106670-111446 GCF_000710305.1 Buceros rhinoceros silvestris
ATAGGCAACTTGTTTGGTTCAGGAATCCCAGAAAGAGTCACAGACTGGCCCAGGTCAGGAGGGACCTCAGACGATCACCTGGGCCAGCCTTTCTTGCGAAAGGGAGCTGAGATGACTTTTTATATCAAAGATGACTTAAACATTGTAATAGGTGACGCTGCAGAAGAGAAACCATCAAAGCCGAGCACTGCCCATCAAACCGCACAGGGAGTGGGAGCTACCAGGCTCCTCTGTGCCACTGGGGAAGAACGAGCAGAACTTCAGACACAGAGAGGGAAGTCTGAGGTCTAACGAGCCGCTCGAGTGGGGAGCTCCGGTAGTCAGTCAGCACTACTAGTTATCAACGTCAGCACAAGTACTGCATGCACGCACCATTCCCTGACCACGCAGACATCGGTTAAAAGCACATCTTCACTTTCCTATCTGCAAATTTAAATTAAAAACCCATCATCTTTAGATTAGGAATCCAATTATTAGATGTAATAATAAATTATTGTAACAAACTATACATTCTGCATTAATCGTGATCAAAATATTCATGTAACAAAACAAATTAACTCCTAAAAATAGTTTTACTTTGTATTTCAGCAGTAAACTTGCTGTTGTGTTGCTTCAGGGAACAAGCTGATAAAAGTTTGGCATCACTGGCTTCCTACGCCAAATTTATTAGTTATTATTAGCAGAAGTCTCAGCTATTTACTGTGTGTTCTGATAGAATGGCTTTCCAATGTGGTGGGCTAAAAGGTCAGGAAAAAAACAGATCAACCTTTCTGGGAGCTGCTGCGGGGTATCCCCGTGGCTGCTGGCACAGCAATCTGGGCTGTATTAACTCACGGTGGGGCGAGTGAGCAGTTTACAGGTGTGGGAGTGGCCGGCAACTCCCTTTGTGCACAAACGCCATAACCCCAGGAGGGCAGTTTGCTCTGAGGGACGCAGACACTTCCACGCTCACCACCTGATGCGGAGCTGGTGCCCAAGAGCAGCGTAAGGACGCGGGAGGTTTACCCAGCAATATGAATCAACTTGGGGTGTTTAACCTCCTGGTGACACCACAATGAGAGCAGCACCTGTGTTGACAAGTGAAATGAAAGATTAACTTGATTACACATGCTATGTAAATCTTCTTCCTGATTAATTAATAGATCAGACACTTCCAATTCATGTTTAAACGCCTGATAATGATCTTACACTCAAACAACAAATCACTGATTTATATACACACAATCTAAACTTCATTTTTCATGTGACAGATTATTTTCTTCCTTTCCTTGCCACATAATTTGCAAACTACACTACAAATAGAGTTGCTTGTTTTACTTGCTTTTTGGCATCAGATTACTCTTCCAAGGATAGTTTGGCAAGTACGTTCTTTAGCCACCCTCCTCATCAGGCTTACATGATACTGCATCATAGAAAACACCATCGACTTGAAAAAAAGCCCTGTTAACAAGTTAAAAATGAACACTTAGCTATTGTTTTTAAAGACTGGTTTATAGAACCAAGTGGAAATCCTGCAATCAGCTTTTAAATACCATTGTGAGGGGGGTTTATTTTAATTTACATCCTTCCTTCTGGCAGAACAACACAGTGCTGGTCTGAGAGAAGTTATTGTCCAAGTTCAGCTGATTGCAAAGAGTGAAGACGCTCCTTAAAATAACAGAAATATGAAAAACAATGAAAGTAAGACCAGGGACGGGATGTTTTTAATGCGTAACCTCAGTGGAAACAACTAACACCTCCAGTCCCCAAGCTCTCCCAAGTCAGAACCCCCCCCTGCAGGTTATCACCCCACTAGGCCTTTACCCCAGCAACCTCGCAAGCCCTGCACAGATAACCTGATAAGCAACACTCCACATCAAAACGTTAGAAAACATCGGTGAGTCCTGCCAAGTGATGATGTAACACTCTCCTACTGCACTATCAGTTCAAATAGCTTTTTTCTGCTTATCTTCCTAGTTACTCATACAGCTCTTCCAATCACAACAGGAACTATCTAGTCCACTAATACACCCATTATGTCTTTAGAGGGAAAAATCTACAGCAAAAACTCCTCCTACTGCATTTATAACCTTTATTCTTCTCCCAGACTCTCTTTCGCTGGGTTAACAAGAGTCTGACTCCTGCCTTCACGCACTGCAAAGGGCTGTCCCATGACAGCTGGTCATGGTCCTAGCACAGCCACGTGGCCGCAGCCCTGGATGTTCTGCTTTGCAGGGTTTGGGCAATTCATTAGTCAAAATTATCCACTAATGCAAAATACAAAGATTTCTGATGCTGCTCTGGAGCTTTATTTAGAATAGCTGAGTGGCTTCAAAACACTCTTCCTAAGAGACTCAGACAACTGCTCCTAAAGACAGGACACATACCCGTTCACCATCAACAGTGCAGGAGTCACCATTTCCTGACACTTCCCTCCTCTCCTCCACACTAAATCTCACCACAGGCACTTCTGTAACTCTTTAAAAAGAGAGCTGACACCCAACCAGAGCCACCACCCGTCCAATACCTGTGATGGGTCATTGGGAACATTTCACGTACCCCCATGAGATTCTCATTACAGAGAAGAAAATGCAGACACCTGCTACAACTCAAAGGGCAAGATTCCAAACCAGGTTCTACAATGAGAAGTTCCATGTGACCTTGATAATAATCACAACGCCGTCTGCAGCTCCTCACGAAAGAGGTAGAGGTCTCTTCCCATCAGACTGCCCACCGGGGCACAGCCGCCCACCCAGCGCCTCCACACTGCTGCTGCGCAGCTCAAGCTCCATAGTCAGTCTTTGTTAATCTCCATCTAACTCAAAACTCTGCTTATCTTTTCCTTTCTAAATCATCCCCAGGACAAGACCAGAATCTCTTTTGAAATGTAAAGGCTCTATAATAAAATTTAGAAGCAACATATGGTGCAAATATCAAGCGTGAACATCTCTCCCCATCTCGTACGTTTCAAAGACTGTGCAAACAGCACTTTTCCCTCGTTTTGATCCCACAGCCAAAATGAGTCATCTGTGAACAATTACGGCTCTGGCAGGGGTCTGACTGGTTGGGAATGAAAGGAAACACTTTATTATTGAAATGAACAGTACACCAAGCCAAGAGGCGACTGCAGAGAAATGTTGAGAGTCCTTTGTCCTCTTCAGCAGCCAAAGGGAAAGCCGTGGATGCAGCGCTCTCCCCTCAGACACCTGGTAACACCTAATTTCAGCACCAGCAACGCAAAAGCCTTGAGTGTGAGCTGTAGCGACGAGCAAGTACATGTACGGCAGGAAAAGAAACACAGAGCGCCTTGAAGCAGGAGGCCTGCCTGGAGAAAGCGTTGGTTCTTCCTGGCGTAGTTCTCCCGCAGGAGTTGTGAACACAGTGGAAGAACGTACCGTCAGAGGCCACGGAGGTGAAACCTGAACCTATTAAAGGCCATTTGTTGGGAGTCTGGTACTGGCTGAGTTTAACAGGCTCTGCTGAAAGAGGATGAAGGTTGTTCAGAAAAAATAGCAACATAACAATTTAGCGGGGACACGGACCTCCCTGTGCGTGGCCCGTTGCAGCACTGAGCCTGCCCTACGGTTTGATGCCTCTGTCAGGAGTGGGTAGATCAGATCTCCCTGACTGTGTACCGGTAACTTTTGGGCTGCTCGCTCAGGGGTGGGAGGACAGGGAGTTGAAATTAGGGAGCCCGGCAGGCCCGGTGCCCAGGCTGGGCTGTCGTGCTTTACACCCTGGTGAGAAAGCCGAGGAGCGTGCAGGCTGACCACCATCAGGGGATTCTCGCTGGACAAGGCTGCTGTGCAAACCCCCTATGACCCTAAAGAGAACATTTGCAGATGTGTTTATGTTGGCGGTTGAGAGGCAGTCAGTAACCGCCTGGGGAAAGGCCAGGTTCTCCTTCAGCATTGCACAGACCAGGAATCCTGTGCTTACTGCGTTAGGGTAAACCCGACAGGACGCCTTGAACTGAAGGAATCTTGGAGGGTCCTGGTAAGCTCATTACACAAAGGTGCTTTTGTCGTAATGGAACTCCTCAGGGTCAGGGGTACAGATCTCCTCCAAATCTACACCTAAAACAGACAGTCTGGAGGAGAACACAGACAGATCCAAAGAAGTAAAATACTTAGCAGCAACAGCGAAAACGGACACCAGGAACAGGAGTTTCTCCAAACACTCATTCTTGGCCGCTTGAGAAGCAGCCCGCTGTTACCTTCACGCAGGATGTGGTGGTAATACAACACGGACGGCGTCGCGTTACAGCCACAGTCCTGGAATCCAACCCTGGCAGCAACCGGAGCGCTCGTTTGTTTAAGTTGTGTCACTTGTACACTTCGCACCATGACACGCTCCGCTGCCTACAGACCAACGCAACACGAGGCATTGGGAAGTGTTTGCCCACCGTGTCCACGCTTTACGTTGCATTGAAGGCACACAAGATTTGCCTCAACTTTTCAGAGCACTGATAACCTCAGAGTCCATCAGTACTTTGACTACTGCAACAGAAATTAGACGGTTTCACATTAAACCACATAAACCAAAGAGAAGCCCAGCGGTCCCAGCGGGTGCCGAGCACTCGGGGAGGACATCTGCTGTTCGCAGCGGGCACGGACGCGGGACGCCTTTCCAGCCGAAGGTGCCAGAAGGACCCAGCGCCACGTCGGGCTGGGGAACGCGGTCAGGCTCTGCAGGCAGCCCTGCCCTCGGACGGGTCGCAGTGGGACGAGTCCCCTGTCACCCGCGTTCCTCCGCACCGAGGCACCACCCCGAGAAGAGCCTGACGCACCGGCCCGA
>NW_010423021.1:0-63794 GCF_000710305.1 Buceros rhinoceros silvestris
GTGTTTCACCTCGGCCAAACCGGTGACAGACTGGCAACACTTCTCTGGTTTATACAAAGTTTACAGAGCACTGGACAAAATATGAGTACTGCTGTTTTCTTTTCTTTTCCTTTTTTTTTTTTTAACCACGAATCCCACCATTCCTGCAGCTGACAGTTTGAAAAGCTACTGTGGCCTTTCTCTCCCTTATTTCTGGTGGGAAAAATAACTTGGAAATGTTTTTCTTCCAACAGTCTAAATTCTGGTCAGATGCCTGATTTTTTTTTTTTTTTTTTCCATTTTGTCACTGCTCTCTCATCTCCCTCCTCTTGTGGTCAAGAGCTTTTGCTTCTGCCAAAAGCAACAGTTTTAACAGAGAGCTTGAAGGTCAGAACTCAGAGAAAGAAACAGTGCGTGACTCAGAAACAAAGCACGTGTGCTGTCCTCCGTGGTTCTGGCGTTGCTGCCAGAACAGGCAATGCCGAAATTAAGGACCCTTTGGTACACGCTGTTTGCTGGAGGGAGCATTTAAGGCATCAAGGGGATAAGTAGCAGGGTGCTCTGACTGCAGAGAAGGGAAAACCACTGGGTTAGGTCTCAAGGCAGAGGGTGAGAGAGCTTCATTTTAAATCTGCAGTCGTTGTAAGTGCCTCTTTTGGCAGAGATTCAGGGGATGATTTTCTCCTGAGTCATGTCTTGCTGTGCCCCGGGTCACTGCGAGTGGTCACCAAGCCCAAGAGTCCTCTGCTACATCCCCCATGGCAGCATTTGGCAAAGGTACAGGCTATTCTGCACTGAGCAAGGCAAGGAAGACTTGGGCTTGTCGAGTTCTTGAGAGAGACTGGGTTTATTAGCCGTGCCACTGTGGCAAAAAGGCAAGTGTTTTCCTCCAATAAAAAGTCACGCTACCAAAAGAACATTGGCTTATAAAATCTTTGACTACTCTTGTTGTCTGTTGCATTATTCTTTTTGATTTTCACAAATGTAGACCCACCGCCCTCGAAAATGTTTTCAGACTGGCTCCTTCAGCGTGCGGTCAGTCAGGAGATCATGCTCTGAGGCTGCCTTCTCGTTGTAGGGTGGCCTGAAGGCTACCGGGGGGGGATCCCTCTCCGTCGCACCCGTCTGAAAGGGAAGATGCATTTGCTTCATTCCGTTTTCCACGAAAATAGTAGTTATAAATAAACTGTGCTACATTTGTAAGGGAAATCTGGAGCGCAGGGAAATTCTGCTAATAACAGATTATACGTTTTTTAGCTCATCCATTCAATAGCCTTTGAGACAAAGATTGTGTCCACTTTCAAGTACTTTTTCTGAGTTTTGCATAGTTATTTATTACATATGAGCAATGCATTGCTCTGGTTGTGTTACTTACACTGGCTGTCTCAAAGTCTTCATAATTTTTTATTTTACTGTTTTCCCCTCAGGAGTTATGGTCTCAGGAGAAGAATTACGTTTTAGAACTTGGTGAAACTATTTTGATTTGGAATTACAAAGATATTTTCAACAGATAGCTGAGAGATGGTGAATGTTAATCAGTCATTTTTTTTCCCTTCTGACTGGTTAGATTCCTCCAAATAAAATTCCACTGAATTTCTTCATTCCTGAGTATCATTTTAAACAAAATTCTACAAGAAGTTTATGCCTCTGCTTTCATTTCAGAATGGCAATTGACTTGAGTGGGGTTTCTTTACATGCCAGAGTTCAAGCTTGCCTGCTGGTTCAAGGATTCGCATGGGCACATTTAAGTCAGAGTAAATGTTTGTACAGAAAGGAGTTCTTGGCAGGAGCCAGAGCATCAGAATTTAGTCTTTCTGCAAAATACATGATAGGAAAATTTTTGCTGTTTTTATTGTAGAACAGTGAGGGCTTATTTAAAAACCAAAATTGTGATGATGTGTTTGCTCTTGCTGCAGGTGATCTGATGTGGCCTGGACTGTTACGAAACTACTGGAATCCTTAGGCTGTGTTATTTGCATTAATTTACCACAAGCTAAATCAAAAAGACTGTTGAAGAAATAATTTTAAAAGACAAAAAAGCATTGAACAGTTTCTAAACTTTTCCTGTCTCGTGGATTTTAGGGTATAGTTGGCAGCTTTAACATTGGTCCTGCACAAGAATGAAAACTTAACTTGTTATTTTACTGTTATATAACAATGGTCATTGTGGTGGGGGGGACATTTCCCACATGATCCCTGAACAAAGAAAGTATGTCTTTCCTTGTATATGTTCCTTGTGTCTTTCACAAGGAAGAGATGACCGGGTAGCTCTGTGAAGCTTGAAAATCCCCAAATGATTTGCAAGCACTACAGAAATACTATTCACCCCTGTTGACACGTGGTCTTCTGCAGGATAAAACACGATAACACTTTGATACAGAAGTGAATGACCATATCGTGAACGTAGATTCTGGGGGCTGTAGTTAGGCAGTATGTAACTACCCAAAATAATACATGATCAAAGAAGCCAGAGTCCCGTTTTATTTTAGAGAATCTCTTTTTCGTTATGAAGAGTGACAGAAGTTTGGATGATTTTCCTTTTTATTTATTGTATTTATTGTGTTTTGGTTTGGTTTGTTCCTTTTTGCCATAGAACACCATGACTTCAGGCTCTTTTAATGTTATTCTATACACGTTATATTTCCCAGCCATTATCCTTTCACGTCACCTCATCACCTAAAGTATTAATGCATTTAGTAAAAGTCCAGACTGGGGTATTGGTTTTGTCTCAGTTCAAGCAGAAACTGTGTGACAAAGGACACTGGATTCAGCTGATCTGAGTTTTACTAATTCCTCTCAGACTTTTCTGGAAAAGCAGAATGTTAATCTATCATGCCTAACTTCCTGGGGGAGTATTAATAGATGTTACAGAATGGAAATATGTTACTACTTATTGACACTAACATTCTTCAGGCTGCCTGTAGGAAACCTTCCTCCTCTTTATCTTCCAACTCAAAATTATTTATTTTCAGCCTACCAGATACATTTATTATTTGCTGTCTGCAGCAAGCAGACACAAGCAAAAATTTACTTTAACCTTTATTTGGACATATTTGCCCTTAACTAATCTATACTGAGTGCTTTTTGTCACCATACTGTCTAGATTCATTTATATATAATTTATTTTCCTACTTTTGTGGGTAAACAAAGCTCAATGCCAACTGGACCATAAGCACTGCCCTGATAAATAAGTGGCTTCCATCCAGAACAAAGAAGACATTTAGGAGACAGCACATCATAACATCCTCAACAGATTTTTTTCATGGGAAAGAAAAAAAGGTCTAAAATTATTTGGAGGTTGCTTCTTATCATTAAACAAATTATTTTGAAAAGAGAAAAGTCTTCTTTCCCTTCAGCATGTCTACAAAATGAACATGGGTTCTCCCAGACTAAGTGCAGAGAATGCAGTTGATGGCTTATCAATGATTCAGAAATAAAACAAGTCTTGAAATTGTCGCATTCGCCAGTGAAGAGCAAGACACTTCCTTACCAACAGTCCACTGATGCCACTTAAAATGACCCTTAACATCCATACAGATGTAACCTGGAATTTAACTATATAAGAAATCCACGTTAGAGGAGACGTTGCAGCTTGAGGGACATGGTACGAACATTTAAAAAACGTGAAGCATAGACACAGGAAGGGGGGAACTGTACTTTTTTTTCTTCTACTTATTCTTTTTTTTCCCACTTTAGTTCAATTAAGTGGCAGAGGTGACAAGAACAGGTAACATGGTTCTGTTAGGAATATGTTTGCTATTTTGTTTCTCTGTATAATTGTGAAATTGAAGAACTTCAAAGGAGTAAAAGAAAGAATAGAGAGAATGTGGGATTTTTTTACTGTCATTAAAAGCTTTCCATCAGTGGTGAGATTCCCGGCATAAAGAAACTGATTGAATGATTCCTGTGTGTTTTCCAGCAGTAGTGATGGACTCTGCTGATCAGCTGTTGGCTAATTATATATACTAATGTCGGAAAGCTGTGGAGTCTCATTTCCAGGCCATGTGGCAAGATGATGGGCAGAGGTGAGTAGCATTATGGGATGGATTGTGTCAGTGTTGCAAGCAGAAAGGGGAGTGGAAGATTACTGGATTGTTTGCTAGATTTGTTGTAGCATTTGCTCAGTACAAGGAAAAATTTAAGGGAGAGAGTTCCCGAGTTCTGGAAGGTCACCTGCTAAAAGTGTCCAACAGTGGCCATGTAAATCATTGCCACTCATCCCTAGAGTGATTACATCTGAAGAGCCCTTATGTGCTCCCATTTAGAAATGTAGCCCTGGTGATGCCTTAGGGCTGGACTTTGTATCAAGCTCGGGCAGGGTTTTAAAGTGGGTGTCCCTCCTGCTTTTAGATGCTTTAATATATTGCGTGACGTAGCATTTATCTATTTCTATTGTTGTGTGAAATTGGGATTCGTACAATTTAATCAGAATGTTTTCTTTCTGGTCTTAAAAAAACACAAGTAAAATTATTTTTGTGGTGAGAAGTTTTCATGTGTATAACTCTTAAATAGAAGAGATTCTTTACGGCATGGCTGTGATGTCCGAGCTGCAGGCATATTTATCCTGAGGGAGAAGTGCATAAGTATAGTACAGGTGATACTAGGACAAATATCTTTCCAGCCAACAGAAGTGTGTTTGCACTAAGAATAAGTTTGGTTGGCAATTTTCACTTGAATTTTGTTTTTCCCGAGAAAGTAGGTCTGCAAAGCAGAGTTAAGCTGCACACTCTGATGTCCATCTAGGGTGTGTATTAACACTGGGACACAATGAGAGGTCCCCCTCATCTAAGCTGTACCCTTTGCTGCAACTATGGCCTTGGAGCAAACCATTACTTTGTGGGGGCTGTGAAGTAGAAAATGTTTTGTGGGAGATGCCGTGCAAGCGAAGAGCTTGGTTCAAGCTCAAAGAGCAGGGCTTGCAGACCACAGCTCCTGTGAGGCACTGCTGCACCACAAAAATGTGGGGAGTACTGAAATAAGGCTTTCTGTGGCAATTTACGTCGTAAGGCTGTGCTTCAACAGTAAGAATTAATTAGACTGAGAAACAGAAAAAGGCATTTTTTGTCGAACTTCAAGATTTTTTAGATTACTTCGTTTCATGTAGAAAATCCAAACCCAGTAAATGCTACAGCATTTGAATTTTCCTTCAGTACAATTAGACTTTGCTTTACTGTACCAGAAGCGTTTCTTTAAGCTTACTGGGACAAGTGACTCAACCTTCCTCTTACTAGTAGGATAGCCAGGTAGATGAATAATAACTTACTGGGGTTTGATGAGTGTTTTAAACAATTGTCAAAACAAATAGGAGAGAAGTTATTTGTAAATGTGGGGGTTACATTAACAGCTTATTGAAAAATGTTTTTAATGGCGTTTTGGAATCTTTGAGGGAAATAACTTTATTTGGAATTACGTATATTATCAGAAACAAGCTTCCAACGTGTTAGAAACTGCAGTATTTGTGCAAGCATTTTGATCAATAATCTTCCAGAGGAAAGAAGCATCCGGCCCTCTGTTCTGGCCTGAAGAGCTCTGCCTGTATGCACACTGTCTTTGCTCTCCCAAGCAGGAGCTTGAATTGTGCTGAGGGGAAGTTTTGCTGGCCAAGCTGTACCTAATTTCTGATTACAGAGACCTCTAGTCTCAATGTCTGTCCAGTTAAATTTTACACAGTGATGCATCACTTAGCAGCCATGAAGTTCTGTTTGGACTGTTGTTTTTTCTTTAAGTGTGCCAGGTATTATTCTTTCTCCTTTGTAATTGCTTTAGCTAGAAGCCTCTTCTCAGTTTTACTATAATTATGCTTCTTTTGCAAATCTGTACATGAAAATCACTTTACAATGTGTGAATTTCTTATACCTAAGAATTGGAAAATAGCCCTAAAAATGAAAGGGAACAATACTTCTAACTACTTTTAAAGCAACTTGTGTGTGCTCTCTGCTAGGTATTTTTCTTATCTTTTGTTACATACCAGTCTGTCATTTTTTACTTTAAATGGCATAGTGCACAACGTCCTTGTAATGGTAGTTTAATAACAGTTTTTCCATTCTCTGAAAAGGCTTAAATCATTTTATAACATTATATAGAAGTACTTTTAAAGCTGTCTGAAGGTAACTTATGAAGAGTCATCTGCATTTTACAGATCAGGAGGTTAAAAGAGAATGCTTGCTTATGGTCTTGGAAAGCGTGAGAAAGCCTGAGGTTCCAATTTAAATTTGAATTCTGCCTTCTTCAGTTATGGAAAATGTTCTGTTTTCCCAACAAGTTTGTTTTTATCTGAAATTTTTCTTATCTTGGATGCAATTGGGGCTGGTGCGGGTCACAGAGCAGGAGTGGTAACTGCATAAAAAAATTGGTTTAAGCAAATCAAGTCAGGTTAGTCTGGAAAAAGTTAAGTTAGCTCATCCCTCTGAGATCAGTCTTTGACTTCTCTTTAGATGATTGTGTGGAAGTTACTTGATAGTTACTAATGGAAGAATATTTTGTATATATGTAGAACTTTAATCTCGAAGAACGTCAGCTGCTGGGAAGCCTGACAAAGCCCTAACTGGGAAATTCCATGTGTGCTGCAGCTTGCACTTGCAACACAGCGTGATGAATTGTAGTCTGCTTTTTATGGATAGAATAGGGTAAACTGTGTTTCAGGGTTCTTAGTCTTCATTGAGACTCTGAGAATATCAGTCACAATTTACATGTTGAAGTCCTGGTCTCGAGCATCAAAGTCCCCAGTTTGTTGCATGAATTAGTTTTGCTTTTAATAAAACCGACTTAAACAGCATACCCCACTCTGTTCTCAGGGTTAGTCAGCCTTTGTAACGTAGAATTGTGCCCTCAGTTTTAATCCTCTGTCTTCTGCTACGTTTTATGGGCTACAGGTGAGAACAAACAGCAGTAGTGTGAGCTGGGTTTTGGGGTGTTTTAGGTAGTTTGCACGTTTGATGTAATTAAGTGAAGGGTTGTGGAAAGGCGGTTCTAGGTGAGGGCTGCAGAAGGCTGAGAATGCCGACTTGGAGAGGGATGGGGTGGGGTAGCTGAAGGGTTAGGTACAGAAGCTGCTGTTCTTGCAAACAAGTGTATTCAGGCTTTACAACCTGCAAACAAACTACTCTCGAGAATTGAGGTGGGAGCTGATGTAGTTCTTCAGCCCCTGTGTTTCTGAAGCCTGAGCAGCACTGTGGAACAGAGGGAGCAACAGAGGGAGGAGACTTCACCGCTCTGGCAAAGGGGAAATCGAAGCACCCGTGTGAGGTGTTTGCTGCAGAAATGGGGTAGTAGCAGAGGTTTGTACAGGTGATGTTGTGACACAGGGAACACGTGAAGTTTCTAAATGAAAACTTAGTCCTTTCATTTTAGGCAGACCAGATGTTTTAATGCTTTTTATGTGGAGTGAATAAAGTCCAGCATTGTGTATTGACTACTGCTGGCTGTGAGCTGCCGGAATAGTATGCCAACGAGAGGCTTCTTTCCTGATTTGGGCATTGGCACCTTCAGATACAAAATATTTACTTTCTGTCCGATTATAGTTGTTTGTTATTCTCTCTTTTTAATATCTTGAGGTTAATATTACTGATATCATCGTAGTTTAATTAAAAACTATATATAAAAAGAAGCTTAAATATTCTAAAAAAATCTTCTGAATACGAAAACTGGATAACTTTCTTCCTAAATTTGAAAAAAGAGTTTGACATTCTTTTGCAAATGAAGAACAAAACCCATCAGCGGTTTTTTGATCAGTTATCACTTTCTTGGATACTCTTTTTCTACTTGCTATTTTTCATTCCAGTACATCTTCTGTAGTCGAAAGATGCATTTCCTATGTCTGTATGTACATTTTCATACCATAACCCTTCATTCTTTGAATGTGTTTGGACAGGAGCAAAGAAGTGTGAGGGTGCCACGAAGAGAAGTAATTACAAAATAAGGAAACTTTTTTTACCAGCCTGCAGGCAGTTAAAATGTGTTCTACTGTGAAGCAATTAATGGCTAAGAGTGTAGGAAATATTAATTGAGTATTGATTTAAAAAAAAAAACCCTGGTGCTCACTTAAGTGAGTGTTCTGTTCAACTGCCATTATCTTGGTCTTAATATAGACTTTCAGACAACAGTGTTAATTAATCTGTGTATAACCTTTGCCTCTTTTTTTAATGTCTTGGAGGATCAAGAGGAGGGAGGATCAAGACAGGGATCTTTGGGAGGATCAAAACTGGCAGCATTTGGAAGGTGCTAGTGTAAGGTTATAGGTGTGGATTATGATAATTCTGAATAATTATATAATGATAATGCTGTTTCATCTTGAAAGCTGTAAACTGGCATTTATATTACCTTGAAAATTCAGTTGAAGTTCCTTCCTAGTGTTTAAGTATGTATTCAAGTAAAAAGAACTTCGGAAAAATACTGGCCAGTGGCATTTGTAAATGCAAAACAGATTGATAGGCTTTCTGTCTGTTTCTGTTTTCAATGCCCAGCTAGATTTTAACAAGCTCATTGTGTCTTTCCTTCTGCTGCTATTTCTCTGAATTTCATCAGCAGCACAGATGGAAATGTAAAGTATGTTCCTAGGGAGCCCTCTCCACATTTTAACTTCGCACCATGCACAGGGTGCTAGCCCTGAAGATGTTGTCTATCCTAAACTACTGAGAGCTAGGTTAGCAATTTTATTATAAAACACACAAATTGCAATCTCCTAGTACTGCCTACTTAGAAATTCACTCACTGTATGCATGTGACTGGCTTCCGCCCTAACCAAATGCCTAATGATATTTAACGTTTACCACGTATAGGTGTGAAACTCAAATAGAGTGGCCCAAAATTATGCAGAAATAGCTTAGTGTTACATCCTCTTCCCCTGAACACTTTAAAAAAGGAGGGGAGCTGAAACAAGTGACCTGTGTGAGTTTAGGTAAGGAGTTGTCACAGAACTGAGGGTGGAACGGTGAAAATCTGTCTCTTGGACTTCTGCAGTTACCATTTTAATCTTTCTTGTTTATAGCATATTGCATAATATACTGTTACTTGCAATTCAACAGCCACTCCAAAAGGATGTGTTGTTAATTATGATGAGTTAATATTAGGCCAGTTGTGTTTAAACAGGCAAGTCAAAAGATTGAAAAAATTACAACTTGTCTTTCAGATACGGAGGAACAAGCAGTTTAGCAAAAGTCATAAGCCCAGACTCTTCCTCGTATTCCATTCATTTTCTCAAGTACCTTTATAAAGTTCTTTTGCCTCCAACAACTCCAGGAAACTACGCTTGACTTAGAGTGAATTCACTTGCAAAGCTGAATATATGTTTCTCTCTTCAACAGCTAGACATCTCCCTGCCTGGAGCACCCGTCAGGCTTGGTATTTCTGTGCTGAGCGGGGCTGAGTACTGGCTTAACTAGATGAAGAGAGTAGCTACAGCTGTTCTGTGATGCTGAATGTTCTGCAATTGCCTGGGCCTTTTGCAAATGCAGCTTCGGAGTGGAAAAGCTTTCTTTGCTTTGGAGTGTATCTGAAGTTTCATGGAAAGGGACCTGTCTTTCAGTCGTATATGTTTTCATAATGCTTTGAGGCTTTTGATTTGGGGGAAAAAGATGTTGCTGCAAAAAATCCAGCACGTATTATACTTGTTTAGGAAGACGGTACCTGTGTTTCTGCCCACTCATCCATGTGTTCTTTCTGCCTAAATTTTGCAAACATCTGTGCTGTCACATATTGAGTAACAGAGAAGGACAAGGCCATGAAGGAGAGCATGTCTGATGTCTTCAGATCATTCAGGATTATCCTGCCAGTTAATGTGGGATCACATAAAAACAGTGACTCGATGCTTCAGAAATGACAATTCATAATTTACACTGGATAATGTGTGCATGACAACAAGCTTTAATAATGCAAAGACACCTTTCAAAGATAAGCTTTTAACAGTCTGATTACTCCACAGCTCTCCTCCAACCACCCCCTTGACATGGGTAAGCACAAATATATGTCCACATAAACAGAAATAAACTTTGTTTCCCACTGGAATGCAGGAGCCAGTGGGGAGTTTAACCAGAAATGTTTTGAAAACACACAGGGGGGAAGGATCATTTTGTCCTTAATGCGCTTTGTCTGTAGAAAGGCAGAACAGATTTTTGATTGATTATTCATGAGACAAAAAGACTCTCTACATTATGCTGGTACCAGCGACCCAGCCAGCAATATTTAGTGTTAATAACTGAGCACAAAGTGATGCAAGTGTGCACCTCAGTGCTGCCTGTGGGTAAACAGAAATCCCAGGCACAGGTCTCCTTGGAATTTTACTGCATTGATCAGGGATTGATGGTAAGAATTACTCTTCATTGTAGGAAGCACTGGGGTCTTTTTGCTCTGGGTAAGTAGATTCCACTTTGAAAGAACAAGCTGCTTTCAGCAAGGTTTGGGGCTGAAGGTAGAAATTTCACAGGAGCCCTGCTGAAAGTGCGTGGCCGTGGGACTGAACAGCAGAGGTGTTCTAAGCCCTATTTCTCGGGTCGTTGCTGCCCTTTCCAGGCCAACTGTAAGGCTGGAGTGGAAGGGCTTGCTGTGGTACCTTGTGCCTCTGTGTTTGGTCACTGGGACCTCGTGCTTGATACTTGGTTGTAAAGCCCAGCCTAGCGTTGGTATGTGGAATGGGAGAGTGACAGTGCTTTGGGAACCACCGACTTCTCGTGGTAAACAACTGCTCTGGAAACTTAACCTTAAAAAAATGGATGTTCTGGAACCCATGGGGAGGCTAGGAGTACAGGACAACGCAAAGATGATGAAGAAAACTCATTATTCTGTGCATACTGACTTCCTGACATTGGACATATCAGACTTAAATGTAATTTCATACTGCAAACATGAAAAGGTTTTGCCAGAGTGCTCATAAAGTACAGTGAAAAACCTTCGTATATACGCACTAATTGAATTGTAATACGCTAATCACTTCATGTGTAATAAAAATATGCAACTCATGTTTGTTTAGTTCCAAAGCAGTTCTGTTACAACTTTATAGGTGCAATTTGGCTGGAAAGGAGTTGTACAAGGAACAGATTGTTAAATGCCTTTTTTCACATGTTACTTACTGCTTAACAAGCTGCTTTGAGTGCAATTTCTCTAATCTGCTGAGAAAGAAGTACAAATTGGACTTGGTGTTTGTCTAAATCATTTAATTATATTTTGGTATATTAAGTCACAGTGTGGTGGTGAGGAAACTTTGCATCTTTGTCTTAACCTGATTTTTAATTTCTTCGGCATATGAGTGCTGCCAGTTTTTCCTGCAAGCATGTACTTAGAGATGGATTTGGTTTTGTGGTGTGGTTCTTTTTTGATCAGGTTTGTATTTTCTATTAGATTTTTCAAACTGTCAGGAGGTATGGAGCCATAGTCCCCATGCAGGTTCTCTTTGTCCTTGTGGGCGTTCTCGGGAACCCCAGAGATGTCCTTTAATGCCCTCAGTTTTCTCATGTCAGGAAAATCTGCAGCCTTCCTTCCCACCTTGTTCTGTAACCTGACAGATTTCACAAGCTATTGTAATCATGGCTTGCCTAGATCTGTGCTTGGGTGAGAGGCTCCAAAGACAGCGTAGAGGATAGAGGAGCAAATGTTGCTAGGTTGTTTGGAAGCCCTTGGTTTACAGTACTGAACAAGTCTCCTTCAGCCATAGGGAATACTTACGTTTTGCTCTGGGGAAATATGCCATTTTAGAGAAAATCAAAATAAATGTTGTTTGTTGAAGTCACTGCTGACCATCTTTCAGCTCTAGAGGATTATGTGGTTCTAGAAGCTGGAGACTGGACTGTTTATGTTTGGGGAAAGACTCTCTACAACCAAAATTCTCCTTAATTTGGTATCTCTGTGTTGTGCAAAACCAACTGGTGTTCATGAAGAAACTTATTTTAAACAGTTTTTCAAGTACTTTGGGATAACAGATGCTATTATAAATGCAATATTTCAGAATTTCAGTGTACTTTTTTCCTCTATCAGAAGAAAAATAGATCAAGAAAATACCCTGGTTCATGTGAAATTTTCAGATGTACTCTATTGTGTGGTTTGCTGGGGTTTTTTTTCCAGTAAATAATACCTCTTTTTGGCGAGTTTTAAGGTGTTAGCCTAGCTGCAAATTCATTTAAGGACTTAGCCTCTGACTTCAATTGAAAGCCTTATTGATCCAATTCCTCAAAATTAGGCGTCCTGCCTGGCAGAGGCTTCATTAGGAGTGATATGGTCAGACGCCTTGGAAGACCTGAGCTTGGTCTCCTGCATCTCATTTTTGCCTTTCTGTGTTAAAGAACAAACATCGTTACGCTGCTGTCATTAGTTTCAATAGCAGAATAACAACAAAAGCTCACAGTTCTACGAACATTTGGTTTCAGCAAAGGAGTTCTTGTCCTTGCTCTTGTCATACACGCAGAGGTAGAGCTGTGTCTCTGGCTGCTGATTGGCCCGGTAGGTTGGTAGGTGTCCTGACCTAAGCACTGCCTCTGGGACCCTTGGCAGAGCTCTGATGCTGTGCAGCGCCCCCTCTACCTGCTGCAGTTGTCTGAGCTAACATTAGCACGTCTGGAGTTTATGATATATTCAGCTCCTCATGCAGCCCTTTAGTCTGTGTTTTGTTTTGTTCGGAGCAAGCGAAAGATCAAAGGGAAGGGAATGAAAGAAGTAGAAAAGTCAGGGTGGCTTGGTGAAAGGATGGACACCCATCCACAAATAACTCCGTCTCAGAATTCAGATGATGAACTATCATTAACACACCTTTGCCAAGGTTTTCTTTCTCTGTTTGTTAGATGTTTTGTGCTGTGGCTTGTTATCTTGTGTCAACATCACTTACTGACATTCTGGTGAGTAGTCAGCGGGGAAGCAACAATTACACTGAAAGCTGTGATTAGATTAAAAATGTGAAGTTTTTCTGCATTTTGTGATGGTGTGAAACTCAGTTGTCTTTTCTGTTCTCCTGCCTCGCCTTTTCTCACAATCAGTGCTCTGAAAATTAAGATAAACGTTTTTGTAATAAAGGAAATACAATAATCCGGGGAGGGGGAAAGCCTTAGAGGCTTTTTCCCACATAATTCTAGCAAGCTATTGCGTGCAGTCTGAAATTTCAGAAAAATGTCACATTATCATTTCACAGCAAACTGTTAAAATGCAGGTGACAAACATTAACTGTTGCCTTACTTCTTTCCTGTGATCTCCAACACACTAGAAGGAAAAAGGTTTTGGAAAATACCGTGTTCACTTCTGTTCTACAACACTCAACTGTATTATCCATCTGATGTCTGTATGTTCATAGCACAATGCCTTCTGACATCCATGGTCATCTTTCTGTGCTATGGGACATATTAATCACTATGACAGGAAGGTTTAGGTATGAAATTCTGACCAAAACCAGACGATATAATAAGCTTAGACATACATTAATGAATTTATGCATTAAATAGCTTCCTTCTCTCTTGTGATGATTCAGAGGAATAAAGCAATTGGTCAAGCATTGAATTTTCATCTTTCTGCTTCCTTAGTAGTATATACACTATAGTTCAGAAATTGTTTTATTCCAAGCAAAGGAGTATATCCATTAGGTATGCGAATTGGCATATTTTGGGGGAAAACTGGTTCCAGAATAGCCCTCAGTCTTATCTTAATATGCTTCACTGGAAAAGCAGATTCTCACAGACCACAGGCAAAATAGCAATGTTTTGGAAAAGGTTTTCAATATGTATGAGTCGCAGCCAGAATAACGGTAGTTTCACATCGTGCTTTGTGAGGACTTTGTAAATGCTTTATTATTAGGCTGCAAAATAGGTTGATCTAAGATTTAATAAAAATGTCAGTGGTAAGGCATGCTTTTCACTGGCTCAGAATCTGTGCCTTGTTTTGTGTCACCTAGACATCAAAGTCTCTTAGATTGCTTGTGTGTAATTTTGACATGTCTAGTGCCTTGCAAATGCAGGAAAAATTTTGGGTAAAAAAAAAATCTTCTAGTGGAGAAACAGGCAAGGTATTTGTTTTGGTCTATTGCAATAACTCTAACTCAGACTTCCAGCATATTTAAGGGACAAAATCCAGCTGAGATAAGTTGTATTAGATGCTTGCTATGCCTGGCAGACTGTCAGTTGTCAGGCATCAATTCCCAGAGTCACAAGATGAGATCTGAATCTCAGCTATTTCAGCCTGAAGTTTATAACCATTTCTCTTGCCTCAAAAAAAAAACCAAAACCAAACCAAAACAAACAAAAACCAAACCAGCTGATGCTGAAGAGCACTTGAAGCAATGCTCTCCCACTCATTTTCACCCAAGTTTAACTTTATCTCAGTCACACGGAGGAAAGATGGCATATAAGGTAAATTTAAAAGGTCATGCCACTTGGAATATGTCAAAGGCTTTGGCTTGGCTTAGTTTGGGTGTGTTTCTGTGTATTATTAGTAGGGAAATCTTTAACATCTTAAGACATCAAATTTTCTGATCTAAATCTTACTGCTGGAGAAACTGTATTTCAACTGGTTCATGAGAGAATTTTCAGCCCTTAGTACTTAATGAGACATTAACAATGGGCCATCTCTCTGTGCCAAACAGGCAAATTGTATTGGCAGATGTAATGGTGAGGAAATAAGTGAAGCATCTTGTGTTTGTAGTGGAAGTTGTGCAAGTGGTGAAGGGCAAATTGCCCACGTCCTTCTCTCTGAAACATCCTCTGTAGCTTGAACAGGCGTTAACTGCTATTCACAAACTACCTGTGGGTGTTTTTAAATATTTATTACTTTCTCCCTCTTTAAATTTGAAGCCTGCATCTGCCCACCACCAAACAAGTCCTTTAAGAATAGATGTGGCTCGCTGCCTCTCTACAGTAAAAGTTGGTATTTAGCAGAGGAGATAGACGCTTGTGTCTGCAAGTAGAAATTAAATTGCTCATCCTCCCCACTGTGTGGGCAGTTCTCGTTCCTTCACTCTTGCCCCTTCAAGTTGTTCACTGTAAGTCTGAGGCAGCGTAAAGAAACAGCATCTGGCTATTGTGGAAAAAGCCTGGGACTCTTAAGACAGAGATTTCAATGTTAAAAATAATAATTAACAAAAGGTGTTCAACTGCTAATTCACTCCAGCTTGCATTTTCAAGCACTGAAAAATCCTTGTCAAGTAGCTAAGGACTGAAGATAAATACTTGTTATAACCAGCACTTTATTTTTGGGAAAGTAGAAATGGACAATTAAATAGTGAATAGTACCAACGCTTCTTGAGAGAATCAGGTGTAATGACCCCCTTTTTGGTACCTGTATGTAGAAACCTAATTACAGGGCACTTTGCATAGCAGTAATGCAAGCAGGCAGAGATCTGCGTTTGACCCACTCTTTTCAGAGGATGCTATTAACTTCTCATTTATTCTGGTAGTTGGGCAGTTCAGTACAAAGATGGATAAAAGAACAACATTTCTCTTATAAATCGTAATTATTCTTTTTGTAGAAGAAAGAGTTATCTCAAAGTGAGGAGGGAAATTAATAACTAAGCTAAATTACTGAATGTTTGCACTCAAATTTAGATTAAATACAGGTTTTCTAGCAGACCATTCTCTGCTACTTAACAGCTGCACCTACTGCTGCAGTATTTAAATACAATCTCTGCATAACTTCAGCATGAGGTTTAAAGTCCTCAGTGGCACAAGCTTCTCCAAAGATCACAGCAAGCCGAAATAGAAGTCCCTGCCATTAGCCCCAGGTCCAGCACGAGTAACATGAGTGGGGACATATTTTGCACCATTTGAAGCGTGGAGACAGAGGCTGCTCTGCTCTTTGTTCATCCGGACTACGCTGGGCTGCCTGAGGCACAGATACTCCCTCTGCATGGCCTGCGATCACAGCCATGTGTTCAGACTCTTAATCCAGTCCAAAAAACTTGCCCGTAGCCACAGAGTGAATTTGGGAGGCTTAGTCAGCCTCTGTTCTGTGGAATTTTGCCTTTGGAGAAAGAGCAATGGCGAGGGCAAACTGCACCCCTTTTCTACTGGGAAAGAAAAGCACTTTATAGCACTTGCTCTCCCAGAGCTTTAGCATGTGGGGGGTTTGCCCCCCTCCAGATGCCACCCTGCTTCTACCGTCCATTTTTCTGGTGGCACTTGCTGATTGGGGCTGTAACTGATGCCACAAGCTGCTTCTCCTCTGTTAGACCAGCAGAGCGCTGAGGTCACTCTCCTGCCTGGCCCTGCAGGTTGGTAGGAAGTGATTAGCACTCTGCTGAGAGGTCTGCTACGGTCGGAAGAGTGGGGAAAGGTCCAATTAAGGACACAGTGTTCAAGTGTTAGAGTATATTTGGAGAGCAAATAGGGACCTGAGCTGCGAAAAATTTCAGATCTGCAGAATCCTCACCAGCCCCTGGCAAGCAGAGTGCTGGGACTGGGACTTCCAGTTAGCATCCTCTGTCAGGCAGGGATCTGCACCAGAGCAGCTGTCGTGAGCAGTTTAATGTGAGATTTTTTTTTTTTTTTTGCCTGTTTGCTTCTTGGCTGTTACTAAGCCGTATTATCTAAATTTGACTGTATGATTAGAGTGCCTTGCAAAGGATGCAATACTTGCTTTTCTTTTAAAATAAGCTCACAGAGTTCCAAGTTCTCCTCCAAATCAAATTCAGTGGAAAAGCAATTTTGGACTAGGAATTATTTCATTTTAATGTTGACCTATTTCTACAGTAGTAGATGATTAAAAAAACACTGTGGGGGAAAATAGAGATACTTGTTCTGGAAATGTCAATACAGAATTTTATGGCATTACTATGACACCCGGAGGTTTTTTCCCTCTTGATTGTCTCAAAAATAAAGATTTGGCAAGGTTTCACTTGTTCAATTTTACAGGGCACTTAGGTTGTGAGTGTTTTTTCTTCAATCAGCTTTCCCTGTTATGTCTTTGCTGCTTTTTTCTTCACCTCAATATCTGAAAAGAATATCTGTCAGATCCATTTGAAGATCAATTTTTGTGTATTTGAATGCAAATAAAAATTTTATTTAAACAATAGAGTCTAAGCTTACCCTTTAGAGAGCACGTAGCTATTTCTCTGCTGTAAAATCAGCAAGCAATCTAATGGATTTGCTCTCCAATGTTTAAATAACATTCCTGAACGCTAACGAGTCTGCTCTACACAGACTGTGAGGTGCTCCCTTGAGAGTTAGGGATGACTGTGCAGGTTTCTCTACTTTTTCTGCTAATCCGTGGATGTAAAAATACCACACAGAGTTAAGAGTTCATTTTCCTTGCACATACGGGCTGTGAAATCTCTGATACGACTAGCACAGTGTGTGGTGGTGTGTCTACAGCAGCTGGGCTTGAAATGTAGTGCTTGTCATTTTGTGCAGAGGGTTTTGCGGTGCTTACGTGCGTCTTGTCTGCCAGGATTGCTTACCCATGCGCAGCAGGCTTCTGTCTCCCTGTGACTAGGTGGGGCGTTGCGAACGGCCGGGCCTCTCCTAGTGACCAGGCAAAGTTTCTTGGCCACCGAATAATTATCACGTGATTTTAAGTACTGTCCCATTAACTGTAAGTTTAAAGTAACAGTATTGCTGTGTCTGTCAGCTCTGCTTTGATGTTCGGTAAGTTCAGGCTACTGCTAAACTACACAATTCTGACAACCCAAATCATCCTGCTTTACCACCACGCCCCTCCACGTATGGAAGGATCATTGAAGCTTACAGCGGTCTCAAGCATAGATTTGTGCTACACGTTAATCTTTTCTGGTTGAAAAATGTAGGTAATAATGAAACTTGTATTGTTGACTTAGAACTGTTTATCAGGAAGGCTGTACGCTAGTGAACAAGGTCAAATCAAAGTGGGGAAGAGACGTGTTGACTTTGGTTGGAAAAAAAGCCATGTGTGAATGACTAAGGTTCCATCAAAAGGTGTATTATATAATCAGCCCTAAGAGGCCTTTCCTCATGCTGTGGATGACCCATCTATTTTGTTTTATCCTGATCCTTGCAGCACTACCCGTGTGAGAGTACATTTCTTGTATAAACTGCTGGGATGTTGACATTTGGTGTCATTCCTAGTTAGATGCCTGCTTTGTCTTTATTTTTTTATGAGACATCTGGGGATAAAACTTAAAACTTCCACTATATATGTATCATAAATCAAACATTTTGCTGGAGGATAATGGTGCACTTAAAACAAAAAAGATATGGAGAATTCAATCAATACAATACCTTAAAAGCAAGAGCTTGTCTGCAGCTTGAATTGTAATTCATTAATTAGAATCAGCATTTACATATTTATTACGGTGTACTGGCTTTGAAAACAGCAAAGAACGAATTCATCCTTCAAGTGCATTTGATCAGTGTATGAAAATCAGAACAATTTTTTTGTTTTTATTTTAGGTACATAATTTGAGTAATGTACACCCCCGGGTAAGGCTTATGGGGAATTTCTAGAGAAGCTTATTCAACTACTCTACTATCGTAGTTCATTTTCTGCAAATAGAGTGTGTTCTTGTAGTCACTTAATGAAATCTCATGTCTCAGCTGCCGAATGCTCCACTCTTCCATCTGTGTACTCTCCTATAAAATAGTTAGTGTGGGAGGTTGAACTCTGCTAACACTATCCACTGTAGGACTATGCTTTCGCATACTCTCTAGTACTGGGAAAAGGAATTAAATGAGAGTGAACAAAAATATTTGAATGTTCTCTGTGGAAGAGATTTCTAAACTTTGAAGAATTAGACGTTTGGCATTACTGTACCCCCTAAGCTGCTCCCGTCCTGAAGAGTAGCATGCTGATGGCCTGAGGCTTGGGTGCATCTCAACTTCAGGGTCAGCAGGGTTTGGTATAAACAACCTCACTGGTGGATACAGATAGCCTCCTCTTTTCTTCCCTTCCTGCTCTCCGCTTATGACCATCAGTACCTCTGTAGTTGCTGCCAGCCCTAGTGCTGTGGCAGAGCTGGTCGACCTGCTGGATCCTGACAGTCTAGTCCAGAACTATTCTTGTATACATTCGTATTCTCGTACAAGAACATTCGTGTTCTTGTTTGTCCCCTGGGCAGGCCGAGTACCAAAGATCCATAGAATCCTAACCTTTGGTATCAGCCTAGTAAAAGACACAATTTTTTTTCATTTGCATCAGAAGAGGCATTAAAAAGGACACCTGCTGAAGCAACTTCAGCTCTTTGCCCTGTGGTGCGATGAACGTGTTAATAATTATTTACAAATATACTTAGTGGATATGTCTAAATGCATTTAAATGTAATTTGTTTACTGGATGTGGCCAGAACAAATTGGTTTTTTTATTGACCATGAATAGGCAATAAAGACTCTCACCCATCTAGTTCCTATGCCTGAAATGGAGAGGTGAAAAATTGAGGACCACTTGCAGAGGTTTGCAGATAACTCCCGGACTTTAAACTGAGCGTATCATCTTTGCAGGCTTATGAAATTATACTGATCCAATTGAGTTCTCTTCCCTGTGGATAAGATCTTAGTGCTACATTAAAAAGCTATCTTCACACTTCGCTGTGACCAATGGCAGCACCTGGCTATCACTTGTGTCACATGTGAAATGAAAGGTCTAAAATTTTGAATCAAACCCTTTGAGTCAAAAGATATGGGTCTGCTATTAGATTGGAAGAGAAATAGCTCTGAATTATTTCTAAGCATCTTTGGGCCCCCTATTACTTCTTAATCGACCCATTTCTCTTTTCTATGGCAGAAGTTCAGGCTTCCTATTCTACCTCGTTTGACTTTCAGCCCTGCAAACTCCCCGTTCACCTATTAGCAACAGCCAAATAGTGGCTTAGGTACATATTTGTCACTATTTCTGCTAAAGAGTGCTTCAGAGATGACAGTTGCATTTCCAAATGATACACCTCGGAGAAATCCCAAAGCAATGCAAAAGATGGCTCTGTAATCATTGCTAACCAGGTTAAAAATGCCTCAGAAACTCCATCTAATGCATCCTGGATAGATCTATCTCTAGAGCCAACATCTAGTGTTTTATAAATCCTCTAACTTTTTGTTGTTGTTAAAAAGCAAGCTTCAGGCACACAAATACTTTTCTTTCAGTAAATATGAGCTTTCCTTATCACAGTTTTTGAGGTTTGCTGTGGGTTCGAACTCTTCATCCTTCTAAACTATGTCACTTTTTAAAGTGGTTACAAAACTAAAGAAGCAGGTTTCTCTTATGTTTAATATACTCTTACTTTAATAAACTGTGTTCCTGGTAAACAATCCCATCCTTGAGCTCTCTTTCACTATCTCAGGCTTTCGAAAGAATTGCATCATAAGATCTTCCATTGCAGAACATTTTGCAAAACCTTCAAGATGCCTTCTCCACTTCTGTTCTCTTATTTTTCTGTCACAGAGTGAGTTTATTTAGGAGATTTAAACTGAATGGGTTTCACAGACTTTCTCACAGGTTTCACTAGTAAGAAGATCGGTGTGCTACCACCTTTTCTGTACCTGCCTGGAGAGTCATGTGCAAAAAATAAAGGCACATTGATAATGCAGTAGTTTTCTGGCAATTGTCTGTGACTTGTATGTTATCCTAGTAGTGGCCAGTGCAAGTAATCCTGAATATTGGCACATCAGACCTTTATATCACTCATCAGTCTGCCTCCTGAATTTCAGAGTGGGGGGAGTAGAAAGAGAACAGTATTAATACGTAATTTTTACAGGCTCTGTTTTAATGTTTAATAATGGACATGAACTGCAAAAAAGTGACCATAGCTATGGTCATTTTGCTTCTTTTCCTGAGCAAAACTGAATTTTAATAAGCCCACCGCAATAAATACTTTGAGTATAAATCAAAGTATTTATTATGAATAAATCAATTCTAATTATTTTACAATGGAAAGTATAGGTCAGCTCTACCAAGGAAGCCTGTTAGTCAACCAAAGTAATAAACTGAAAATTGACCCATAAACATGACTGACAGTTCCTCTTTGGATTAGAGAGAGCAGAATAATTTGAGAGGAGGGTTATGGAGAGATATCAGTTTGATTTATGGGCAGTAAGCTTGCTGCGGGCTGTATGCAAACACGGATTTTAAATAAGAGCTACCACTTCTTGTTTGAAGTGATTCTTTAATGCTGGTGTAAACTTTGCAGAGAAACATAAGTAAATACTAATATCCCAGTAAGAAAGAGCTGGGGGTGGAAATGTAAAATCAACCAAAGAAATTGGGATCAAAGGTTTCACTCTTGCCCTGTACTGTGCTTATGTAAAGATTTATTTTTGTCTTTGAATTCAGAGATGCAGATGGATTGTTAATGTACGTAACCAGGCTCATTTTGCAAGGTTAACACAGCTGAAAACCTGAAATCTGTATGAAAAATAAAACTACATTTTGATGTGAATTGCAGAGGTCGAACACATCTATGAAGGCAGAGGATTCACTCTCAAGATCCAAACTCAGTATTAGGCTCTCTCGGTATTCTGGGTCTAATGCTTGTCAGAACAGCTTGGGGATCTTCTGTGAGTGTCTCCTGTAGGAGTTCGCCAGTGGCAAACTCATCAAATACTGAATATTTATCACTTTCAGCCAAAACTTTCTTTGGGTTTCTCAGCTCTGGGAAGAGTCACTGAGGAAACGGATGAGCAGGTTTTCACTCCTCTTCCTGTGTGATTTGGAGCATCTGCTTTGTATGTGAAAGGAGAACATATTCAGTTGATCTTTTCTTTTTAGAAAATCCAAAAGACCTCACTTTCACTGGGTCAAGATCACATTTGGAAAACCTGAAATTGTTCATAGGTGTTGTTTGAGTAGTCTTGGAACTGAAAAATGCCAGCAAAGTTATTATAAACATCAAGTCCACCTGTATACAAGGTTGTTCTCTTCAAAATTCTGGAAGAAAATTAATTTGACATCAAAATATTAGGCCTACAAGAGTGAGGAGATTGCATAAGGTGAATATTTGTTTAGTTTTTGATATTGAGCTAAACTTCACATGTTCAGTTCTGTTTGCGGGATTTAAGTTCAAGAGATGTCCCGAGCAGCTACAGTCGATGAAGCAAAATGCTTCAAAGCCAGGAGTATCTATTACCTGTACTGTAGTTACTGGCATGATGCTTTTAAAGTTGTATTGTGGAGGGGGGGAAAGAAAAACAAAAAGCCTGTTTTTTATCTATTTTTGTATGATGTTTTGCTTATTAAAAATCCAAAAAGAGTGTTCATTTTCTGTGCATGATGATGTATTTAGGCCTGGAGGAAGCGCTGTGACAGCTGCCTGCTAGCCTGGGACTTGAGTCAATACAGCTTCTCACCGAGGAAGGCAGGGTCATCTTTTCAGTTACTGAAGCACGCATGTTCTGCGGCAATCCAAGCCACTCACAGCAATTAAAAACCAAATCCTAGAACTTCCAGATGAATTGTTCAAACCTACGGCCAGTTTTGTGACAGTCAGTTCTGATTCTGCAGCTAACCCCCACCCCCCCCCTCCCCCCGCCCCAACTTACTGTGATGTAAAATGTCTTCACTCACTACATTACATTTTGACTGGGCAGAGGAGACTTCTCTGAATCGAGAGGCTACGGATAGCTACACTGCTCTCAGGAACAGCTGGAAAGGAGGTTTACAGAGGCTTGATTCACTTAGGCTAACTCTTATCCTTTAACATTAACTTCCTAATCTAACGTGATTGCACACTTTCAGACAAAATTCTGGGTTTGTATTTGACGGAGACTTTTTTTACTAGTGATATTTTCCGTTCCCCTGGGTCTAACATGTTCTTTCAGCTAGATCAAGTGGATTTTCTATAGATTTATAGTCCTTTTGTCTCTGTCTCATCTTCCATTCCACGTAACATACAGATATTCTTCCTCACTAATAACACAAAGCAGAACTGAGTGATAGGCAATTGTATTCTCTTCAGATAACTGGTCAGAATATTCTGCTGTTTTGTCAACTGAGAGCATAAAAATAAGCAACTTAGCATCTACCCCAGAAGTTTGTTTACCCATGACACATCCTAGGGAATTTAAGACAAATGAAGCCTAATGGCAAGGGCTGCTGATTTGTAGGGGTAGTAATTTTATCTAACTTTTATCAGCTGATTTAGTGGTGCTCATGTCTTTGTCTCATTACTTATTCTTTGACCTACTAAAGCAGTGTTCATTTTCATCCTACCTGTAGCTCATAAATGCAGTAATTTAATTCTCAGCTCTGTGGTTGATGACAGACTTGTTCTCCACCATTACGCAGTTAATCAATCTGTGTATAAAATGCAGATTAATCAAGACTTACATAGTATTCTGTGACTTGTTTCCTGTCTGTAATTGCTTTAATAGGTTGCTTTATCTCCCCTACTGTCTTTTGAGGGGAAGGGCAGTGCAGAGACATTTGAACCATGTATGGAGATTTGAGGAGGCTGGCGCAGTCACAGTGTTTAGGTTTAGGTGATTTAAAAAGAACAGCAGTATGGAGGTGACTGCTGCAGTGCTTTGTCTAAGCAATGAAGCAGATGCAAAGATATTGTGGTCTCTTTAAACCTCTGATTGAAATTATCAGCTTTGGTCAAATTGAAACTCAAAGGTTTTTCAGTAGAAGTAGAAATTGCTCTCAAACACTGAAGTTGCTTGAATATTAATTCTTTAAAATGTATCAGATGTAATAATAGGTTATAGTTACTGCCTTTACAACCACCATGCCGATACTAAATACCTCAGGCTCATTTTCCATAAGCTTCTCTGTGTAGCATGTGAAAACCACTTGTGGTATAAATAAAGCAAATTATTTGGGGAAAAAGTGACCTAGGTTAAATCTTCATACATAATTTAGTTAAGAAAATCAACCACACTAAGTCTTCCAATTATTTGTACTGCTACAGTACACAGTCATGAATATATACCTTTCTCAGGCGGTAAAGATTACCGAGCTCAAACATATCTCCAGTTTTTGAACCTTGTGCTTTTTCTACAAAGGTCTTCTCATATAACTTAGTTTGTAAGATTTTTTTTTTTATAGTGCCTGTCATTGAAAGTTTACGCTAAAAGCCTTCACTGATTTATTGGAACAAAACAGCAAGAACTGGCTTCAAATTTTATTTTGGAGTGTTTTTCATCTAGGGATCTACTGACTTGTCAGTAGATCTGGTCTGTAGGTCTGATTTCTGTAAAGCTGTGGTGGTGTCCAGACATGTTTTTCTAGATAACTGCTCAGTACAGTGCTAAGTTCCTGGGTTAGCTGAGCCCCCCACTGCTTGTACTGGTAAGGGCTGGCTCTCAGGGTCTCCTGACAGCTCCCTGACTCCTTGGACTTTAAGAGCCCTGGCTGTCAAACTAGCTTGCCGCAAAGCCCTTGCAAAGGGGGCCCATTTCGATCCTAAAGTGAGAAGAAATCAGGTGTCGGTGAATGGAAGTCTCATGGGTTGCCGCCTCCTGGTTGTGCTCAAAATAGAGACATAAAGTTAATAAATGCAAGTGAACTTGGTGGTGGTAGAGGTATAGGCAGAAGAGATCAATTTATCTTTGTTGTTGAACATAGATGGAAGGGCAGATATGTGAAGGAATGCTCAAAAGCTGTTTCAGATAGCAGCAGCTACAGAGGAGCAGACCCTGGTTCTTAGTCAGAGGAGAGGTGTTGAGGATGGAAGTTCAGTGATGGAAAGTAAGTGTGAAATTTTGTTTTGAATAAGGATTCAAGTTATCCTTCCACAAGTGCTGAGTGACATTATCAGCAAATAGCCTGCAAAACACGGTTTGAAGAAATTAAGCTGTTGGAGTTTCAAAAGCAAGGTGTCAAAACTCATGTCTGAGTCTCTGACTTTAAAACACTGAGGTTTTTTTCCTAGCTCAATTTCATGTTAAAAGAACCCTTCTGGCTGTGGCTGTGTAAGCCAGCCATCAGCCAGGAGTAAAGTTTTACAGCTGACTTATAAACCCCTGAGAGATGGGTTTTCTAATGGAAATACTGACAGCCTCTTAACTTTAGCAACACTAGCAGGCGCCGTTATAATAAATGAGACTGAGAGACACATGATACAGGCCCACGAGGTAATTAATGGCTAGAGCGAAATAAAATATAGATGCAACATCCCACAGAGAGCATGACTCAATGGAGCAAACTCGTAATAAAGCACAAAGAATGTCTGTTTAGTAAAGAGCTGTGTGAAACTGCTTGTAAAATAAATCATGAGGTAGTGCTAGAGCTAGCTGAGCTCTCTGTATGTTTCTTCTGAATTAGAGGATTAAAAAACTCCCCTCACTACAAAAAGCCATTTTTGGCAGTGCAGAGTCACGGCGTATAATGAAATGAGAAGCAAAGAAATGCAAAGTGCACCTATGCAAACAAGCTTTTACCACACTTCTCACAGAAACAAAGCAGAAGGAAGTCAAGAACTGCACCTACTATCTCATCTTTTTTAATCAAGTGACATTTTAACTAGCTGTAGTTCTGATTCTAACCCAATCCTCTTCTCATTTGGAATGCCTGATTTCAGCCTTGTGATGTCGTGTGTCAAAGCAGGCATAAAAATAGCTCTTACTCCGGAATTTCCTCGCTTGTTTAAGATGCTAAGCTTTCTTTAAAAAACCAAACAAATGAACAAAACTTTTTTAACCCCGAGCTGTGTTGTGTTGTTTGTTGCGGGTCCTCCATGGTTTTAAGAGGCTGTAGCTACAATGCTATTCTTTCTGGTTTAGGCACAACTATGCCTGCTCATAATGTATTATTTCTAATTTATCCTATGTTTGTGTTGCTGAGACAGAAAAGTTGTTCAGATTCATAAGCGAAATGAGTTAAACACTGCAATGAACATATTTGTAGCAACTCCCAGCTCTGCAAATCTTGGAAGGGAACAGGCTTATGGCTGATGTTAAACTAAGGTGCAGGCATATGCCCTGTCTTTGCTACTTTAATCTTTACAGTTAGTGTTGGCAAGCCTCAATCCTACGTTCCTTGAGTGAGGGTAAAAATACTTGACAAACTATAAACTTAAGCTTCTGTGATTTCAGTGAAATACTAATTAGGATGAAAGAATATCGCCTGCTGTTTAAAACTGGTTACTTTGAAGGTGAAATATGGCAGCACTGCCATGTCACGGTTAATTTCTCTAGATGCAAATGGTGTAAAGCCCACAAATAGAAATGGCTTATCCAAATACGTTTTTGTAATTTTTTTTTCCTGCTTTGTTCAGTTTTCTGCATCCTAAGGGGGGAAATTGGATTTCTAGGGTCTCATTCTGCAAATCTTCTGAACTGGTGCTTTTCAGTGTTTGTATTTTGTGATTGTGGAGCAGTGATCCGTTTAGTTTCAAGCTCTGTATAATAGGGAAATATTACACACATCATCTTCATGACAGACTGTTGGAGCCTAAAATACTTCCCTTACATCATCTACACTTTAAAAATTACTGAAGAAGATTATTTATTTTCTGTAAGCTGTCCGCTAGCTCGTTTTGCCATAATTCAAATTCCTTGTTATTCTTAGGAGGCAAGATGCCTTGAACTCAGAACTGTTTTATTTTCATGTTATGGTAGTGATACTTTTTATTATTCTTCTGCATGTGAAATGTAGCCAATCATAATAAGTAGCTTTATACAGACCCTTAGAAATCTGGAATGCTCTCATGCTCTTCAAAGCCTGAACTGCAAGTAGTAACCCAGGAAGACCTCACCTAGCCTTGTCAGAAATCTGGGGCTCCAGTAAATACTCTTGCAAATGGCTCTGGGTGATTTTGAAGGTATTCTCGCTGCCTTTCACTTTGCCTTGACTCCGAGGTGCGGGTGGTTGGTATGTTTTCTCAGCTGCTACAGTCACATAAGGTTTGTGCTGGAGGTATCTTGAGGGTTTAAGTCTCAGCTGCAGGGCAGCACGGGCCCTGATTCTCACTTATTCTGTGTCCAGGATCTTGGACACTGGCTCCATTTCAGAGATAGGTTATGGACTGTGAAGGATTCTGCAGTGCTGGAGTAGGACAATAATGATGTCTTTTAAATGTGGACCATCCTGCTTCCAAAAACTCAATTTCCCTGGTACTTGAGCAAAAACAATTTGCAAATCATTATTTTTAATTTTTAAAAAAAACCACCCTTTTGCACAGAGAGAAATCTTTTATGCCTCCCACTTGTACAGTGTAACACTGAATTTCTTATCTGCTATTTGGAGTTTCTGTCTTTTTTATAACACGAACTGGCTGAATCTCATCGCTTGATTTATAGAGAGACTACAGATGAGTGCCCATATATTGCTGATTTAAACTAGATCTAAATCTTTACTATGCATACAAAGAGCCCGGAATTTAAATCTGGTACACTTGGGGCTTTTCTGAATATCAGTGAAAGAACTGAGATGTACAGGATGTACAGCTTTTTATCATTATTTATGGACTTCTACATCCAATGCATTTGTATCTTAGGTCTGTGTGATGATTGGAAAACTTTATTAATAGCAGATCAGGTTCCACATTCATTACTTCAGATATAAGGAATTTGTGGTGTTTGTATTTGATAATGACACAATCAGAAGCTTGATTACTCATGCTAGCTTGTTTTAATATCAGGAAAAAAGTGCTTTAATCATAGCATTTGAACTTTGTTTTGTTCATTCCTGTGAAAACGGAAACCCGAGTTCTGATAAATTTTTCTCACAGGAAATATTTAGAAATGAAGAATGTATAAATAAGAAAGGCTAATAGCCATGGGTAGCGATTGAAAAATCAGACAATAGCACTGTGGAAAAATTATTCCTACCCGGTTTTGTCACCCCCATTGCAGCATCTGCATCTTTCAGTGAATTCCTCTGAAGGTTATCATGGTTTGACTGCCGAGTCTGAAATGTGAGAAGTCTACTAAAATCACTTTTGTTTCCTCAAAAAAGCATTTAAATTCAGGTTCAAAAAGGCCTTTTGAAGCCCTGAGTCAAAGAATCACCTATTCCACCCCAGTGGGAGGAATAAAACCCCTGTTATATCCTTTTTTTTTTTTTTTTTTTAAAGACCTACTCGTCAAAGAATCACCTATTCCACCCCAGTGGGAGGAATAAAACCCCTTTTTTATCCTTTTTTTTTTTTTTTTTTTTAAAGACCAGTCCAATTCTCCTATGGCTGCCTTGCATCAGGGAACTAATGCCTGTCTCCCTTTGCTAGGATAAAGTCAGAATTGAGAGAACTGCATAGGTCATGCCCATCAGCTACATGTATTTGTGCTCTGAGTGGATGTCTATGGAGAAGGGGCATTTCTGTGACATTGGCGAACAAATGTACTGTGTGGTGTGTCTTTCATGCTTTTGTTTTGTGAGATTATGGCCTTTTGGTTTTTCTTTTTCTACCTTATGGAGACCATCGATCTAAAATTGCTGTGGTGAGGCAGGTCTGTAGCTAGTCATCGAGCTGAGGTCTGCTCATACGTGCTGCTGCCTTTCAAAGCCTGCTCTCATCACTTGTGTATATATTCCAGCTCCAATTTGAATTTGGTTATTGAAAGAGTCCTGCAGAATGAATACCACTGTTTGAAAGTGCAAACCTGATTTGCAGCTGTATGGGAGATCTTCAAAGATATGCTGTATCCATGCACACAATTTCCTTTATGGTTAGTCAATAAACGGAAAAATCAGCGTCCAAAGCACAGAAGGGGAATACGAACATCACCAACAGTTGCGAACCACAGATCAGTTGTCAAGATTATCAGCAATAATCTACAACCCCCGTAGGTAATGCTAATAATGAGAAATGCTGAAGGACTGAGTTAATGAGAAATATCTCCAATTTTGTCTTAACGGGTTACAGTATAGCTGCAGACCCTCTCTCCATGGAAATTGGTTTTTGAAACTATTTAAGACATTTTCCTTTGAATACAGTCTAGACTCTCAACACATGATAGCTTTTACTTTTCTCCTTTGAAATTAAGTGGTGTTTCTCCCAAGCTGCAATTTCTCTCTTTAATGATCTTCCCTTTGTACACGTGATGAGCACATGATTTGTTTGTGGTTAACACTGCTCTGCTTTCACCGTAGAGTTTCTGTATTAACTCTACTGCATCACATATTTAATGCAGGGTGTTTTTATTTCATTCTTGAGTGCTGCAGATATTTTTCTTTTATGCGATGTGGCCATTTTATTCCTGCCGTCACCTCGGTTCATGCCTTCAGTTCCTGACTGTTTCCTATAGCCGTTTTGGTGCCTGCTCATTTTCACATTTAATTATCCAGAGCAGAGTGGTTATCTGCAGCACTTAAATTCATAGTTGTTACTATTGTCGTTGAATAGGGATTTTTATTATAGTCTCTAAATACCATTTAGAGTGGTAGAATCACATTTGTCTTCAGAAGCAGGCTGATTGCAGAAAAGTGGCTTATTGTTGAAAATCTTAATGGGAAGACTTTCAGGTCTCTACTTATTGATAGCTAGTACCATAATGGACCGATTATTCTGTACTTTGGTGAAATAATGTGTAGACTAAGAGCTGATATGTCTTTAATTCTTCAGAATTTTCCTTGTCATTTGTTTTTAAATAAAATCAAGAAACCTGCATGCAGCCAAGAGCCAGTACGGATTTTTCTTCCCTTGATTATGTGTTGAGGAGGCTTTAAACCATTTTGTATGCAAGAATACTACTATTTTCATTCACCTTGTCAAATCTTTAATTTTGTTTCTCTCTCACTGGCTGTGTTCACCTCCATTTGTACAGCATATTCAAATGTTTCATGTTTTTTCTCACTGATTCTCTTTTCTGCTACTAGTCATAGCCAGGTTTGTAACCCGTGGCTACATCCTTTTAAAGCTAGTGGATGGATCAGAGCGCTCGTACTGGACTGGCCACATTTGGTCCATAGGGAAAATCAATCTGTGCCACTCGTTTCTTATGGCCTTGTGCTGTGATTAAAGATAATGAGAAGTGACAGCTACCTATGCAGGATGAGAAGTTATGTGTTACTGACTCTAAAGCGGTTTGCAAAGGTTCGTTGAATAGTAGTAGGGATTTTGCTGTTATAAAGTACTCCCTGGCAGAAAGGATGGTTTTAATTCATTTTGTCATCTCCTCAAATAGAACAGGGCAATCTTTCACCCTTTAATCTTGATCTCTCTCACTGTTACCTGTTTTGATTTCTGTGCTCCTCTTAGTAGTATCTCCATTTCATTTCTTTAGTCACCTGAAGTTTATTCTAGTAAGTTTTCTTCAGTGAACTTACTCCTAGTCTCAGTGGTATTCAGAAAGTCCATTGATGTTGCATCTGTGCTGAGAGCTCTGGAGGATGATAGTGCTGATGTGGCACCTCATGGTGTTTGCTGACACTATCTGATTTCTTGGGTCAGCCAGGGTAAAACACATAGTACATTGGATTAAGAGAAAAGAAATAACGCAGCTAGGACACTGAAGTTGTTTTTCAAATGGGTGGTGTGCTGTTGTTTTTCATAGATACGAGGCGTTGTTGCACCCTCATATTGGCCTGTTTTTGAGAGTATCAAGGTTGCGGGGAGGGGAGTTATCCAAACTGGAAATCAAAGTGCAGCATTTCTGAGCTTTTATCTATGATCCATTCTGCAAGTTAATGCTAGCACTGAGATTCTTTAATGCGTTCGCATGGCACTGTGATCTTCTTGAACAGGCTGACCTGAACAAGAGGCCTAGATCTGCAACCTTCTCTACCTCATATGCCCTAAAAGCCCAGGGATATTTGCTACTGGATGATGCCTGCCAAGAGATTTTGTATTATTCATAGTAAGGTCAAGCAGAAATACTGTCTATACCAACTCGGGTATTTTAAAGTGTCATCTTTTAAACCTTTTGGTGTAGAAATACATGGGGATAGGAAGACAGCAGGGAAAAGGAACTTTTAGATGACTTTTCAGTACAGGAAAGTAGCTGAACACAGCTTGCTATTACAAATAGGCAGTTTAGAGAGCGTTCTCATTCCCCTTTCAAGCAGTTGTGTTGGACTTCACCAGGAGAAGCTATTCTGATAAATGGGGAATGAAAAGCAGTGTTCTAAGTTCTGCTGGAGTATGAATAGTTTGAGTGCTTAAAGCCATAACTGGGTGGGGGAAGAGGGGCTGGAAGTGTCTTGGCCTTGGCTTTAGCTGAGAAAACTGTAGCTTCTGCAAGTGACGACCTTTTTTGGACATCCCACTGTCCAGGGTCTTATAAGATCCTCAGGAAGCCATTTCTTCAACAGATCCAGAAGGAAAGTTGGGAGACAATGATAAAAAGGCTGAGATAAGATTAGTGTTCAGGAGGAGTTTTTTCCCCCATAAAACTTCCTTCTGCTCTAAGAGCACCAAACTCAGTGCATTTAGCAAGTTGACTTTCCTGGATTTACTATCACTTTGAAAACTAAATTCACTGAGGAAGTAAATGATGGTTAGGCAGATAGCTTATTCGTGGTCATGATACTGGTTTGCTGTATGTCCTTTTTCAAGACAGGTCTAAAGCTCAGAAGTAATCAGATTGACTACAAAAAAGATGGGATGTTGTGGCTAACGTAAACCAAAAGCTAACACTGATCATTCAGAGACCAAGGCAGGACCATGTTAAGTCCTACAAAAGCAGCACTGACAGTCTTAGACTTTATGCAGACTTTCCAAGTGCAACATTTGAACCCTGATTAAAAAAGAAAATTCAAAGAATTTGCCCAGACCCTTCCCGCTCTTTTCTTTTTTGACTGACATTACCAGAGGATGTATAGCCATGCATTATGCAGCACAATTATTCTATGGGAAATGTTCACAGACTTCTAAATTAATGAAATAACTGTGTCAGCTTCCAACTGCTAAACTCAGAGGATTTTGAAGCAGAGATACCGTAGCAACAGCTGGTTTCTTTAAGAATTCTAAATAAATTCCTTCTTAAAAATTAAAAATGCCTACATGCAGCATCTTTTGACCGAGTTGCAAAGAAAGAATCCCCATTGCTTATAGTCTTACCCTAACATATTGCTTTTCATGCTCTCCCCAGAGTGTTGAAAGAATGCTGCAGATGTTCGCATTTAAACATTCTGTGTCCTGTCAACCAGATGAGAAAAAAGTCACTGTGAAAAGTGGTAGCCGCTTTTCGGAATGCCAGCTATTAAATATTTTCATTCTCCATTATGACAAGGGTTTGGTTTTTTTTGAGTGGTGAACTTTCATAAATAATACCATTTTTCACTTTCTGGAGAGTCTGAGGAAGAAATGTGTGCCACCAGATTATATCAAATTTAGATTAAAGATTTGAATTGAGTTCAGCTATTTTCCCCCTTGATCTTGTAAGCAGAGTTTACAAGGAAAATGGTGAACTGCTGTGTAAAGATTTATTTACACCAATGAAAGATTGAAGTTAATACTGATCAGTGAGCGAAAACTAGGCACATCAGCTGTGATTTCAACCTGAGCAGGACTGTAGAGGAAGTTTCAGTTTTTATATAGGTCAAATCAATATTTGAACTTTAATAGTATTTTATGTTCTGCTTCTGGCTTTCATGTTTATAATCTAAATTTATTCATTTTACTGTTTAAAAAAAGAGAACTTGACTAGCAAGTGGCGTTATCATTAGTCTAACTGCTTGTCTATAGCAGTGAAAGGTAGATTTAACTGATAAAGTGACTACCTTCTCAAAAGAAACAATGAGTTAATCATGTTAAAGCATACAGTCAGATAGCTTTGGGAGGTAGACTGAACTAAAGCATTTAGTAAACAGAAGATATTAATATGCCAACACAGAAACATGCTCTGAGCTCGTTACTGCTTTATCAGGAAGTATAACTGGGCTGCATGGGCTGAAAGAAATTGGTCAGGCGATCATCAACCGGTTGAGAAAACCAGGCAGGGAAAAGGATGTGATTTGAACCAGATGATCTTCTGAGGAACTTCTCTGATCTCAGCTGGAGAGAAATGCTCTTCACTAGGTATGAAAGGTCAGATTTGTACTGTAAAATCATTCTTCCAGGGAAATAGCCCAGTAGCTGGTCCTTGCAAAAATGGGGGGAAGGAGAATTTTCACAGATATCTCTGGTATCTAGCTGGCAGCTACAGCTTACAGCAGATGACACTTCTGAGATGGGGTGAAGAATGAGATATACTTGTATTTGTAAGTACACACACTTGTATTTGGATACAAATAAAGTTGATGTCTACACCTGTATATTAATGACATTGGTTCTGCATGTGATAGACAGGTGCCTTAAATAGCATTGCGTTGATGTAAAGCAGTAGATGGGACTTAAACACAGTAGTAACTTCTAGACATGCATGTGGAGCTGACTGTGCCACTCAGTAGTTTTAATTTAAAGTGTCTTTTTGAAGTTAATATTAACTTTGTTAGTAATTACCTATTTGACCCCATCTTCTGCTTCTGCCTTGATCTGATTACTTGGAAGATTTACATGGCTTGTATTTTTTTATCCATAGCAGGTGCTAGTTAAAGAGACTGGGAAAACCAGTTTGTCGTCTTAGAGTTGAAGAAGTGACTTTTTCTGAGAATGAAAATTTCCAATAGCAAAGAATATGGGATGCTTCCTACTTACGGTCCACTCCCACGCCCTGGAACTCAATCTAGAGAGCTGCCACTTTCTTCCTGGTCCCAAATTAACAGGGTGGTGTCCAAGTTTGGAATAAGAACCGCCATGATTTTTAATATGTAGAAGCAGCAGAGGTACCAGAGATAGATGTTTGTTTTCCTTAGACAGGCAAAATCTCCAGGTAAATTCCATGCCTGCATTCCCCGGAGTGTGCATTATTAGTGGCCTTGATGAGCACGGTATCCTTTAAGCCTCCCCAAGGCAAGACACCAGACAGCTCTCGAGTACAGAGTTGTGGCTCAATACCAAAATTTAGGTTAAAGACTATTGAAAGGGGCTGTGAGGGGTGAAGTGAAAAGGGACAATTAAAGATCTATCTCTGATTCTGGTCGTGTCATGTAATTATGCTGTAATGTTAAAAACACCTTGTCAGACAGCGTGGTCAATTGGTCCTTCAGCTGCGTGGAGAAAAAAATTGCAGTGTGGAGCCAGAGACAGGATATGATCTTGCCCGTGTGGTTGATCAATGTGACACCTCGTTGCTCACTCAAACCCACTCATTCGATGTGAAAACACTGGCAATCAAAATAAAGCACCATTAGTGATACTGCCTCATTGAAACCTGGTTGCATTCATTACTGCAAGTAAAAATCCATAGTGACAGAAATGATCAGTTTATTTAGAATTAGCATAGGAGATTTCAGTTGTGCTTGTCTCAAAATTGTCATCTTGCAGTGTTTTAAGTGATTACTGTGTGCTAGCTTCACACCAACATTTTACAAGCCAATTAAAAATGTGTACTGATAATGTTGCTGTGTTGCCAGTGAGCTTGAAACTTTTGGAAGAAGAAGAAGAAGAATAAAACTATCTCATAAATAACCTTATGGCACTTCAATGTAGAGCAGATAACCAGATAAATAAAATAGATCAAGCATGCGCTGCATTGAGTTACTTAGTGTTTATTGCAGTTGTTTCTGTTCTTGTTACTTAGTACGTGGACCGAGGATATAAAACAGCATAAAATTCAGAATGTGTTCTTGAACTGTGCTGCAGAGCTTTCTCTAGTAGAGAAATGACACCTTTACTCAACATAGATTTTCAAAATGACCTAAAACTCTGGAGCCCTTTGTACAGAGGACCTCCAGGGTGAGTACACAAGTCTGAAACAATAATGAGCTCTCTGCAAGGTGAGCCGCAGGAACTTATCTGTCATCCTGACATACTAGAAGAAATCCACTGGAAATGTTGGTGGCAAGAACATGAAATGGACTTGTTGAGATTTAAGATATCCAAAAGCAGATAAATGTGAAGACATTCCATTAATCAACCTGACAACAGGAAAATCCAGACAGAGGGAAACTGTACAGCTGTCTAGCTCAAGCGTGGCTCATTACTATTTTTCACATATACGATCTAGTGCTACTGGTGCTACTGTGTTCTTGAGCCGGTCTCACAAAACTTGTATTTTAAGACTGGCTGTTACATTACAGAGCTTATTTTTATTACCTGATTTTATTCTTTTAGTGTACCTGACCCTGTGAGTCTTGCTTTTTTGTCTTTCATGCAGCACTGGAATCAGCAGGACACCATTCCTAAGGAACAGTAAAAAACAAGAGGGCTTCTGCATGTGGCAGGTGATCCTAACTATACCTAAGTGTGATGCCAACAGATTTTTATTCTTGTCATTGTACTCGGTAAGGCAAAACCTTTCTCTGCATGTGCAGTACTCTGAGGTCCTGGTCTTAGCTGGAGGTTGCACAACAACTTCTTAGTATGAACACAGTGTGTTTGGACATGTAGGAGAAACACCATAAGCTGAACCATCAGTAAAATTTGCACAGTGACTTATCACCAGCCTGTGTAAGGTATAGTACAGAGTAGCTTTTATCTGCCTGGTATTTGGCAAACACTTCTAAGCAAACTGTGGATGTCTTAGGAAAGTCAGGTGCTTTCAGTCTTCTCTACATCAACTAAAGTGACAAACTTTTGAAGCTGTGAGAACAGTTACAAGAAGCAACGTGTGTTAGTCTTATTCTGTCAGCAACCTATTTCTAGTAGTTTCTTCCCAGCTGTTTAAAACTGAATCCCACAGTTAAACTGTGTTTAGTATAATAAACATTTCTCATGTAGAAGGATAGCAACAGCCTTGAAGCCACTGGCATTTCTCTCAAGTCTGTAACTCTTGCAACAGGAATTTGCTAGATGCTGTTGGAACTGCCTCTCTGGTCATAAGGACTTTATGCAGGAATTGAAGGTACTCACGTCAGCTTGTATGATGGTTCTGTCTGGCCTCCTGAAGTGTGAGTTATTGTGATAAATACTGATGATTACTAATGTGCTATATCAGCTAATAGTGAAATGATGTCTCATCTTCATTCCATCTGGAGGCCTTTCCATCTTTGGGGGTGATATTACCAAGATCAGTTTAAGTATCTGTGCCTTCATATTCTGTAACTTTCTTTGTAGGAAAGTAGTGAATAATCACATTTTAATACCTTAACCTATATCTGGAACAACATCCATGAACATGTTCAAAACAGCAGGCAACTTGAAATGGAGTGGCTTAATGGAAGGAGTCCAGTGACCATCTACTGTTACTGCAGTCTTTCTGTGCCTTTTGCGAGTCTCTCGGCCAGCCTCTATGAGAATGTGTCTTTTGTGAATTTGCGTTGAGTGTTTTCCCTGGTGCTATGTTATGAGGACGCACAAGATCAAAAAGAAAATTATCACAGAACAAGCCCAGGTCTTGTCCATTTTGATTACGACATACCATTAAAAACTTCTTTGGCATTTTACTAGTTTTCCTTTCTGAATCCAGGAGCAAGGTCAACACACAAGGAAAAATTTCAGGTGCGTCGGAAGACTGTAGAGCATTGCTTCATTCTTTCCCAAGCCCCAGGGCCTGAAGAAGTCTGCTTGTGCTTTCTGATGGACTGGATTGGAAGAGGCCGTAAGCTTGGCCTTTTGACTTTGTAACTTTGTGTGCATGTCTCTACTTAGTGGCTCTGTTTCTGAAGAGCTGCGGCAAATAAGGCCAGGATTAGGATCTAGAATGGCCCTAAAGAGGTAGAGCATGTAGTTCATTCATCACAACTGAGCATTTTTTAATTACCTTAAAACCAGATAACTTAAACTCCTCCTTAATGTTCCCGCCTCAAAAACATCTTAAATTAACTGTAAGGATAAAAATAGTTTCTAGCAAGTAACAAGAAAAAAGAAGGGGTTGCAGCTCACTCCCTCATCATCCATCTGCATGTCTCTCAGCATGTACTTTCTCTCTTTTATATTCTTTCCCTTACTATGAAGGGCCCAAAGTTGAACATTTTTTCCTACCACAGACGGTCTGCTCTGGTGTCAAGTTTTCATGATCATAGGAATCCAAATCTCTAACTTAAATGCTCTCTGGCACTATGTGCTTTCTTTTACTACTGGCATGAGTTGCTGTAATCAGATAAGGAGGAATGGGTAAAGTCAAGGAGATGGGGAAAAAAATGTGTAGAGAACAAGAAATTAGGCAGCATGCAACTGCACAACTAAAGAGCTAAGTGCCATCACCATAACTTCTCTTTATTCTGCTGTAAGAAAATGAAAGCTTCTAAAACACTGATGTTTTGAAAAATGGAATTAAAAGCTGCCCACTTGCTTTAAAGTCTTCTAAAATCCTATGCTGAAAAGGTCTCCTGTTCCCCAAGGGACAAAACGGCATGGCTTGTAAACAGTACTTTCATCCCGCGGGCAGGTTAGTAGTAGAATCTTCCTGCACGGGAGGCAGAGAGCTGGGAAAAATGCACCAGTGCTAACTGGTGCTAACTCTGACAGTACAGAGCAGTACCCCTCGGAGACACTGCGGGAGAGGACCTGAGTGTCTCTGGCTAATCCAAACTGCTATTTTCCTTTGGAAGCAGAGTACAACGTCAGGGAGGGCTGCTGTGGTTTAGAGGTTTTTATGGTTGAACCAGAGTATCTCGGCTAAAAACTCGTGTCTCTTGTATAAAACCATTTGGGACACTTGTTTCAAACAGAGTATGGAAAAAACTCATCACGTGTGCTAAAATACCACCTTAGCTTCTGCAGAATTTTAAAGACTAGTTCACCTCTTTTCTAAATGAATCCATAAATGCAGAATAAAAAACTGTCCCACTGTGTGTCAGCAGAAAAAAGTCAGTGCAGAAGGTCATTGAGATTCATAGAGGATGGGTCAATATCTGAATTTCTTTTGCATACCTGAGAACAGAGATATTTTATTTTTCTCAATAAAGTACATACTGGCAATTCTAATCTGATACTTTCAATCTGGGAAGGTGACTTTTTTCATCCAGATTCCTTGATTTTTTCTGAGAATGACAAGACTTTCTCATGAAAGACAACCTGGGTCCTCTCAAATATTTGATTAGATGTACTGTAACGAAGTTTCTTGCAAGCCTTCACTACTTTGATATAAATGACTGCAGTTCATTTAGTGTGGAATATACTCATCAGCTGTTATAAATAAATTAAATCATTATGATGAACAAGCATGGCTTGTATTCAAAGTCCTTCAGAATTCAATGCTTGTTGCCACTTTTAAAAATCTTGTAGCCCAATCCTTAGCAACAAAAAGGCACTTGAAATGTCATTTCTCTGCCTCTAGTATGTAGCTTGTTTTTCAGTCAAGTCATTGGGACTATTACAGATAAATTAGAAAATTTTCCTTTTTTTTTTTTTTTTTGCCAGAGTTCTTTTTATCCTTATGTCAACTAGTGTGTGGACTTGTAACTGTGAACTGGTTTCTGTTGCACTGTTCATTTCAAATGATTGCTTTTAGGCTGTGAGAAAAGCTTGCTTTGATAACCTAATCATTGATCACATATCAATAGTTTAGAAATAAAGTAATTTCACAGCTGGTGTTTGTCACTCCGTTTCTGGCTAAGCAATGTAAATGTGGATTAGCAATGGAAAGGTTTTGGTACTTTTTCGCCTCAGAAATGGAGTGTTAGATTATTTCTGTGTCATGGTTTCTAGCTAGAAATCTGGGGAAGGAATATGAACTAAGAGCCATGGGAATATTTAAGAAAATGGTTATAGAGCAAGAAGAAACAAACAAAACTTTATTTGTGAAGTCTGGATTCATCTTTTATATGGACCGCGGAGCACTTAACAAATGTTATCTCCTACAAAAACACTAGATAGTCAGTGGAAATGTGCCAGAGTTGTCTTTTCATTCAAACATCAGTGCACAGGGTACTTGCTGGGTCATGAGCTTTATTTCAGCACACAGTCCTTATCTGACTTTCAGAAGACCAAAAAAAGCTGACCTGAGTCTCCAAAAAATAAAATATATATACACTACATGATATTTTCTTTGACTCCTTTGGACAAGGAAGGACTAAAAGAAATACTCTCCGTGACAAAAGAAATTTGATTTGACAGATCCTCTGAGAAAGACTGCAGAAAAAGCAACAAACTCAATGCCAAAAATGACATTACAAAGTGGTAAGATTGGCTGGTAGTGTATAGTGCTTTCCCAGAATGCCAATGCAGTGTTTTGTTTTGTTTTTTTGTAATAAAAAAAGGCCAAGCTGCCTGGACAAGCAGAAGATGAAGAAACCAAATGCCTTTTCAATACTGCCCTTGTGTTGGTCCAGCATCACACGCTGTAACACAAGTGCTTGCCTCTGTTCTGGTGTATGGTCCGTGTGACGTGAGGCATTTGACCGTGGGAAGGTGATTGCTAGCACAGCCCTTTGGGGACACAGAACTTTTGCTTTCTGGTTGAGCTGTGTATGTGTATGTCTTCTGGGCTGTCAGTGTCATGTTGGAGATGTGGGGCTGAGCTGCTAAGTCTTCACAGCGCAGTGTTGTGTTCAGTAATTGGGAGACAGCGGTTTAGGTTCCAGGAGCAGCAATACAGTCAGTTTAGCCCGAAGCCATCTCTCCAGGTTAATTAACACACTTCAATTTTAAGTCTTTCATAGGTGAACTCCATATTTTTAATTTTCTTCAGTAGAAAGAAGTATTTCTTTAAGACTTAGTGAGGCTGATGGGGTTGATGTATATGTTTATAATGCTCTGCAGCTCATTAAAGGCACAAAATAGCATATGTGATTTTGAAGCGCTTCTCCATACTCTTGTACATTTTGAAGAACAGAGATGAATAGGGTATATTTTGAAATATTTATAGGTTATAGTGGCTGACAGGAAAGGTAGAGAGTTCTCTATAGCCAAAAAGTCTTGACAGTTTTATTACACAGTAAAGACAGTAACTAGAAGCATATAAGAAAAGACTGATGTGCTTTCAGCCTTCTTCCATAAAAAACAGCCTTCTCCACCCAGGACAATTTTATAACTTTTTTCCTAGTCTGTTAAACTGGGTGCTGTGCAAGCCATGACCACATGTTCAAAGCTGCTCCTTGCTTTCTGGAGTGTTCTTTTGCTGCAGGTGCATTTTGCAAGCTTGCAGAAGTGTTCAGTGATCTTGGGTCTGTCTCCACCACCTCTTTTCCCATTGCACCTCCCATCTCGTGTTGGCCAGGTGTCCCCAGCTTCACTCCCGTAGCATTCAGGGCCTTTCTTCTTGTGGGTAGAAATGAAGAACAAGTCAGAGCTTATGTCTGTCTTTAACATAAGTATATTTACATGCACTAGAGTTGGTGAAAGGAGGAGGGAAAACCTATATGTAACCTCCCAGTCAGGCTTTTGCTGCTACTCTAACAAGTAGCATCTGTCAAAAGCACAGTGTTTCACATCAGTCCAAATCAGTGTACAGATGGTTAGTCTCAGGTTTTGCTCTCCTCCCTTAGTCCCATAACACCTACTGAAGCCCTTTTCCTGCAGGAAAATTGTCTTAATTATGTATTTTCTGTTTAGAGATTTCCCTTGTATTTTCTCCTCTTGCATGTGAGCAGGATCTGGCTGATGGGCAGATTCACACCTGATGAGGACTGTTCCTCTTAGATTCAGGTTTAGTTATGCTGCTTTACCTGGGCGATAGACCAGAGGATTTCTTGCCTAGATGAGCCTGCGTTTTAATCACAGCCTGTCTCTGCTCAGAGGAAGCATGTTGAAATGGGGCTTCTCAAACCTAAATGGAGCAGGGTCCCTCCTGTGACATAGATCCAAACTTCCTACAGCCTCAAGCATAAATTAACAATCTTGGCCTAATGGAAATTTTTATCTGTTAGGTTATATCATCCAGGTATGGGAATCAGATGACTTGGTGCACCCTGCAATGCTGACTCCTCCTGATGCATGCCCATAGGACTTTATACACGAGGGAAATCAAATTAACAGTTGCTGGTATGATGTGGCCAGTTCAAACCGAACCTGTAAATTCAATCATATATGTTCATATTATCTTGCAGTAAAGCTTTTGGGAGGGGTCCTGTTTCTATTCAGGACCAAGAGCATGGAAGGTAGATCATCTTAAATTATTATTTTGAGGGTGCTATAAAAATTACTTTGTTAACCTATTTGGATAAGTGTGGTATAAGTGAGTAATATAGCTACCAGCATTTTAATTTGACAAAGTTGGTTAACATGCTAATTGGTGTCTGGCAGTTTGCACCTGGAAATCCTTTAGGAAGGGCAACTATGGCAGTCTTGGATCTGGACATTGTTTTTCTCATGCCAGTACCTAACAAGCACAGCACTTTTATCCTGTGCTCGGGAGGTCAGGCACTTTCGAGGAGCTCTGTCAGGACTTTCTGCAGCATACCAGTCCTGCAGAGGATGTTTTCAGTGGTGTGAAGCTGACTATGAATGAAGAGGACTGTTGTCTTAGACATGTTCAATAAATCTGTTTTTCCAAGGAAACAGGGCATCTTCAAGTCGTTTTTAACAGTCCCATTGTATTAAAGGGAAGTGTGGCCTTTACTTCAAATAGAATTAACATAAATGCTCCACCAGTCTTGAAAGTGTGTGTATAGTCTTTATTTCAATGTGTGTAACATTCCTGAAAACTGCTCTCCATGAAAATGTTCTTGCTGTAAGATCTTGACAGTAATGGTGCTATTTTAAAGGCTGTACGCTTTCTATTCAATGTTGTTGCCTTTACTTCTCTGATCTAAGCAAAATTTCCCATTTTAACCTCATGAAACGAAAATCTAAACACTGCTTGTCACTTGTAGGGGGAAGAAAAAGACTTTTGAAATACTTCAGCATACCAATAAACAAAAGGGCACATGCTGCAAAGAGGGCTTGAAATGCTTGTTAGAAAAATTGTCATCAAACTTCAGCCCAATTTTACTTCTAAGTGGGAAAAATTATAATGTGGGTATGATTTTTGAAATTGTGCTTTCTGTTTGCTTTTCAAAGCCTTTATCTTTGTCTGGAGGCAGAATTCTAAATTGTACTCTCTACAGGTATTTTTTTTAATGAGAACTCCCTTAATTCATAAAACAAGTGTAAGAAATGAGAGTTTGTTGTAAGTTGCATGGAACTTGATCATGCTGTCGAATGTTGCTTTGAAGGGAAGATGATGGGACTATTCTACACGTGTGCTGGCCACGTTGTGTGCAGTTGTATGTAATGTGGCTGCAGAGAGGGAAGACCATGGCTGTAGGAAAAGTGTTGGTGCTATCACAGTTACTGTTAACGCGGTTGACTCTTTCCAGTTCCTTCCATTCAAAATCCTTGTCCTTGTTTCCCCCAGTGAAGTTCTAAAAGTTGCTGCCAGTCAATTTTCACCAACTGTAAACACGATTACAGGGCATATGCACACAAGAACTAAGGTTTTTTTAAATCTAGAGTGCATTTTAACAGGATCTGTTTTTCTTCTGTACTATTGTCTGCTACCAGCAAGGGCCACGCTGTCTCTTATGTCTTCCTTGTGGCAGGCAGTCGTGAACGTGTGCGGTGTTTCTGAAAGCCTTACCACCCTCCTAGTGCACCAGCTGAGCTAGCACAGCCCTTAGAGACTGCCGAGCGGCTAACGCTTGGAAACCGCCACATCCTGGGTTCGGGCAAAGCTTCTCCCGGCGCTAGGTGTGTGCGCGCTTAGCTTTGACTGTAGGTGGCAGTGGGCATACGCTGTGCAACAGCATTTCCAGCGTGGGGTCAGGCAGTGAGAAACTGCTTGCAGATTCTTATTTTCAGGGCTTCTCTTTTTTCCATGGTGTTTTATTTTTTAAATGAAATTCTGCAGGGCTTTAAAGATTGAATCTCATTTTAAGTGTTGTTGACCTTTTAGCAATAAAACCTCTACTGATTTCTTCTCATTCCAAATGCTGATGGTTTATATCCATTCTCTAAGCTAGCATTCATTTAACTATAGCAAGGGTGTATTTTCGTCTTTTTTCTAAGGGGGGAAAGGTTATAGATGTAGCTTCCATATTAATAAAACAGATAGAACATGCTAATTTTTCTTTCCCTTCCCTTCTTGAAGTATTTCTTTCTGCTGTTCAGGCAGCCTTTGAAATCAAAAGCCGTGTGAATGTCTGTTTTAAAGGCATCCTTTAAAGCCAAAAGACTTGCTGCTCTTCCACTGGGGATCTGAAGCCCTAGGGGGGAAAAAAAAAATAAAGCATGTGAATAAACAGCAGGATGGCTGCTCCCTGGACTGGTGAAGGTGGGGGAGCTCTCAGCGTGAGTGTGCTGGGGAGAAGAGATGGATGTCTGCAATGGAAGGTCAGCCCGGCCTGCAGAGAGGTGCTACCTTGCGGCAGGGAGCAAAAGAAAACTTGTAGGACTACTGAAGAACGAAGTCATATGTGAGGACAGATTGGAAGGCAAGAAAAATAAAGAGTCTGAGGATTTGTCTCAGACTAAACCCTGCTAGTACTGGAAAAGGCATGATTCAGGCTGACATCACCAGTGTATTTTTCCAGTAAAACTGCTTAACTCCCTTTTTAATAATATTTTTACATTGCAATTTTTCTTCTTCTGAGCCTCATAGATGTGTCAAAATATTGTACGTCTATGGATTTTTATGCAGTAACGGTTCTTCAGTCTGATACTGAGGAAGAAATGTTTAACAATTCCCAGTGGGGAAGCTGAAGTGGGGGGAGGATAAATACAACATGTTGTTGCGTGTTTAGTCTTTCATCTTTAACGGGATCTATGATGGGGACAGTGCTATTTCTGTCGTGTGAGAAGGTTAATCTGGCTTTTTTTATTTGTACATTTTCTCCCATTTTGACTATTTGCTTTACTTAACTCTAGGCTCCAGGTGGGACACTACTAATTTTCAGCTCTGGTCCTCAGAGTGATTTCCGTCTCTAAAAAGAGCATAAATGAAATTGGAATTAAATGAAAAAGCTTGTAGGAAAGCCGTATTTTCTCCTTGTGTATCATGTATGCCTGCACCACAAAAAGGGGGATTATCACTCTCCCCTGTCTCCTGAGAGGAACCTTTTTGCATGTCATCCATACTTGCATACTGTGCAGTGTTGACAACTCCTTGGAATAAATCGCTCTAGTTTATTTTTTATCAGCTAGAGAAATTCTGTCACTATAGGCTCATAAGACCCCATAAGATCACTCATATTTTCAGGTGTCCTAGGATTTTTCTATTTTAAGGTACAAAAGTAGTGCCAGTGCAAATGGCCAGAGGAGGGCCAAGGGGAAAACATGCTGGTGTTTACTCTTCCTGGGGTGTAAATGTGAACAGAGAATTAAAAGGAGGGGAGACATGGATTAAAGGCTTCAGTTGGTATAAGAACTTGATGCCAGTTCTGTCCCTAGGGGGATATCGTGTGTTACCTTAGTGGGGAGGAGTAGTTGCACAAGCAGCTGCTGAACGTGGCAAGCTCCTGTCTGGCTCTTTCTCTCTAGACAAACATTCCCTTTAGCCCAGGCCCTGAAGGTTTAGACACTCATTGACGTCATGACAACCGACTATTTAAAGGTCTGGTCCCTCATCCAAATTATTAGCTTGAAGTCCTGCAGTAGCTGGTGGACAAAGGTAGACGTCTCTGTGAGAGTGATCTAGTTCCTCACTAGGTGGAACGAACAGTCTCTTGCAAACTTCTGTTTACATTTAGTATACAGATCTTGCACTACATGTTGATTTAGATGACTTCAATTAGGTGAGACAAGTTCTACCTTCAAGCTACTATGGATGTGTGCTGTTTTGTGCCAGCATTTCAGTTCCCCTCCTGTAAAAGCATGCTTCTGTCTCTGAGGCGGGTAGGTATGTTGAATTGTGAAGCACACGGGTGTTGGAGGAAGGGTCCGTACTGGGAGGTGAGGAAGTTGCATATAGTCGCTCCAAGGTCATGCTGGGAACTTTATCAGATAAACAATACATCCAAAGTGATGGAAGCACAGGATGTGAAACAAACACACTGAAAAATAAAAAACATACATGGGAGAAAAGTGCATGTAAAGAGCCTTTCCAAGATGCTGTTAGTGAATGAGCATGAAAGGAAATGTCTTTCAGATGAGGAAAGGAAAGTAGAAGTAGCAGAGTCAATTACTCCAAGCCTGGGAAAGCAACTTGATATCCAAGAATTCAGATGAAATATTGTGCCCCTTGGAGTCAGTTTTGGCTGTAGGAAGTCTGTGGAAGTGGGATTTCTCTCTTAAAAAGTCTGTGATGTGTTACTAGAAACCTACATTCTTTTTAAAAATAGGTCATTTTATAACAGATGTATGCTTAATTCTAAATAAATTAGGTCTTAACTTTATACAGTAAGCTGGTAAATGTGCCCTAGGCCAGGAGGACAAGGTAATTATTCCATACTTCAGGTCCTTACCTATGCGGCTATTTTGGCTTTGGCTTTCCAAGCTATTTATTTCATACCTAATCTGAAGCAGATGGGCTTTTCTGTTGAAGTCATTGCTTCCAACCTAAAGTTTTCCACTGAACCAATTAGATGAAATGTTAGACGTGAAGTTAGAAAAGTAATAAATTGAATTATGCAAACACCTTTTTTCTGGTCATGTTAGAATCATAGAATGGTTTGGGTTGGAAGGGACCTTCAAAGGTCATCTAGTCCAACTCCCCTGCAGCGAGCAGGGACATCTTCAACTAGGTCAGATTGCCCAGAGCTCCATCCAACCTTATCTGGAATGTTTCTAGGGAGGGGGCATCTACCACATCTCTGGGCAACCTGTGCCAGGGTTTCACTACCCTCATGGTAAAAATTTTCTTCCTTATCTGGTCTAAATCTACCCTCTTTTAGTTTAAAACCACTAAACCATCACCCTTTGGCCTGTTGCAATGGGCCTTGCTGAAAAGATTGCCAGAGCTCCATCCAACCTTATCTGGAATGTTTCTAGGGAGGGGGCATCTACCACATCTCTGGGCAACCTGTGCCAGGGTTTCACTACCCTCATGGTAAAAATTTTCTTCCTTATCTGGTCTAAATCTACCCTCTTTTAGTTTAAAACCACTAAACCATCACCCTTTGGCCTGTTGCAATGGGCCTTGCTGAAAAGATTGTCCCTGTCTGTCTTACAAGCCCCCTTCAAGCATTGGGTGGCCACAATAAGCTCTCCCTGGAGCCTTGTCTTCTCCAGGCTGAGCAACCCCAACTCTTTCAGCCTGTCCTCGTAGTAGTAGTACTCAAGCCTTCTGAGCATCTTTGTGGCCTCCTCTGGACCCTCTCCGTGTCCTTGTGCTGAGGGCTCCAGAGCTGGAAACAGTGCTCCAGATGAGGTCTCACCAGAGCAGAGTTCAGGATCACCTCCCTCAGACTGCTGGCCATGCACCTTTTGATGTGGCCCAGGATATGGTTGGCTTTTTGGGCTACGAGTACATGTTGCTGGCTTACGTCCAGCCTTCCATCCCCCAGTACCCCCAGACCAATCTCCGCAGGGCTGCTCTCAATCCCTTCATCCCCAGACCGTATCAATACTGAGGACTGCCCCGACCCAGGCGGAGGACCTCGAGTCGGGTCAGCCAGACCTTGAGTCGGGTAACGCGGCCTTGTTGAGCCTCGTGAGGCTCGCACAGGGCCACTTCCCCAGCCTCTCCAGGTCCCTCTGGATGCTGTCCCGCCCCTTGGATGTTCCCTGCCCCGTTTGCTCCCTACAGGTGCGGGCGTGATGGTGGCCGCCTCGGCAACCCCCCGGCCTGGCCTCTGGGCAGAGTGGTGCTGCCGGTGTCGCTGCCTGCCTGAGGGAACCTGGCGGGCTGAGCTGGGCAGGCTCTGGAGCAGCTCCCTCATCAGGCAGGTATGTTCTGTGCCCTCTTCAGAAAGGATAACCTGCCCGGTGTAACATCAGTGATGCTTTGATGGCAAAACTCCTCCTGACAGCAGAACAGGATGCTAACAACTTTTTCAGTGAAATCCTTTAAAATTTACTGGAGAGAAACCCCCCATTTCCTAAACTATTCCCTTGTCTTTTTCCTCTTTAATACTATTCTTCCTGCTATAATTTCTTCTACCACATCTGAAGAGGCTTGAGAAACAGCTCTAGAAGTAAGAGGACGGAGCGTTACAGAGGCTGTTAGGGGGACGTGCGGTGGTTACAGCCGGATGCGCTGCTGTGTGCAGGGCAGTGCAGCAGAGGGAGCGCGGCCAGGAGAGTGGGTTAACTGCCGGGCAGATTGGTGAGCCAGCGGGGGAGCTAGGAACCACTCTGCCCCCTTGAAAAGGGACGGTGACATTCTCCTCATAGTGCAAGTTGCGTTTCTGATCGCTACGCTTGACTGCAGAAATGAAGGCGTGACTCTGAGCCATTGAAAGGTTAATTAAAAGAAGAAAGAAGAATATTGAAGTAAAGGCCAGGTCTTCCCTCCTTCATGAAGAGGCTCACTGAAGGTCATTTGGATTTAAAGTCTGTGGGACTGTGCAGTGAAGGCGGTGAGCAGAGAGCTCTGATGTTGGTTGCTGTCTTTGATCTTTTAGTTTTATTTAATGACTGCTGTCTGTATGTGATTGTTAGCAAAGTTCTAACAGCTGGGTATAATCTAAGACCAAAAGGACTCAAAATTGTTGAATCCTAGCTCTTCTAGGTGGTGGTTCCACAGAATCAGATCATCTGCTAGGATTGCAGGTGATATTCCCAGAATAGCTGGACTAATTTTATGTGGTAAATAAATTTGACAGATATTATGGCGGGCACATCTCTCTTCCGCTGGCTGTGTTTCACTTCAATTTTCTGACCAGAACCAGTTTTTTTGATTAAGCTACTATGGGTTCCTGGCCCCTGACTAGGTGTTGCAGCTACAACTGTACAATGGGACTGTGTGATGCTTTTGTCTCCTGGCTCCAATGGTAGGAAAGGATCTGCTGTCAACTCTGACAGCTCACTTGGTGTGGATCATCTTGGTTGTAGCTCTGGGGTGCATGACATAAGCTGTACTTTGCCCACAGTCTAGGAGTAGCACTTGTGGTACAGATCATGACCTATGGGGTATACCTGACCCATGGGTGCATCAAGATCATGACCATGTCCTCAGGATTCTGCAATGCACAAGAACAGAGATTTGGGTTTCTGATAATTTCTATATTATAAATTACTACAAAACTGCTATTAGTGAAAACATCTTATTTTTTACATATACACGAACATATAAAGTCAGTAGAAATTTACTACTAGGAAAGCAAGTATACATTAACAACAGTAAAGCAGATATAGGTATATTACAATTATCACAAAATTGCAACTTCTGAAGCAAGTATTTACTTGTGAACATTTTGTGCACACCTATAAATATTTGTGACGTGTTACTGGTAAAACACCAAACTGCTCCCAGGAGTGGGGCAAATCAATGACAGCAAAGTTTCAATCTAAAGGTGACCTGTAACATGGAGACTGGAGTCAGCCAGTGTCCCCAGCCAGGGTTCCATCTGTCCAGGAGATCTTGTGCAGCGAGGCTCCTTTTGGGTAGGTAGCAAGTTGCTTTTTATGCCTTCTAGGTGTAGGTACATCAGTGTGTGTAGGATGTGAATTCCCAGAATAGTTGTTGCTCACTCCTGTTTTCCTGCGAGGCAAGTTTGTTGTCACAGTTTTTGTCCCGCACTCATTGAAGTTTTTTTTGTCCTGCCAACTACGCCTCATCAAGGAGACTTAGAGGGAGCTTATCAGGGATGTCCTTCTGTCAGTATGTTTACCTGGTCACCTTTGTAGCAGCTCCATCATTAAGCATAGATCATAACATGGTTAATAACGAGATGCTTGCAGAACTTCTAAAAACCACAAGATCTCAGAACATGAAAAAATGCTCAAATGTACTTCTTAAACATGCCCCCCTCCCCCTTTTTTAAGGAACTCTTGAAGTAAACAATCGCTTCTGCTATTTTCTTTCTCAACCTTGGCTCCCTCCTCTTCTATCCAAAGGGATTAACAACAAGTTGAGTAGTTTGACTGCGATGTTATAAATGGTAAGTTGTGCTCATTTTCAAAGGTATGGCATTTATGGTTCACTGGTTTAGAAGTTTATGGCTCAGTTCAGAAACCTCGAGAACATAACATTGATTATTCCTTAAAGTACCAAGAAGCTTGTGATTTGGGACCTCTGGGGCTAGCATGTGTTATCTAAAACTTCATGTATTTAATGTTTTCATAGTTAATGCACTTCAACCAATCCCAGTAATCTGTTTCATAAAGGCAGCAATACATCCTATTTGCTCAGCCTAAAAATCCAGTTGATATTAGAGAGCTATGAAGTGATGTTGGAGCCTGTTGCACTTTTGTAGTAAACCTGCCAGTCTGGAGATAGAACCTAACCTTCAGCTGTCAGTGCTTGTGTGCAAACATTGAGAAGACCTGTTTACCAATAGCTACCTAATGAAAGCAACAAGCAAACAACGAATCAAGATGATAAATGAGCTACAGTGGCTGGTGAATTTTCTATGTGATGGCAGAAGGCAAAATTAGACAATCTTCCGTATCCTCTGCCTGGAATCTATGGGCTAGTCCTCATTCCTCTGCAGACTGAGTTGAGTAGAAGAGACTATAAATAAATGTAACTTGTAATTTTGTGGTAACTATAAATCTTTTCAAAACTCCAAAATTATTTAGGTGACCATCAGCTGTTAAAGCATGTAAGCGTAAATAAGGTGTCCTCTTGTGAAACTTAAGCCATGAAATTGTTTTGGTTTAGGGGTTAAGCTTATGAAATATCTCTTGGCAAGATGGAGAAGCTGTAACATTGAGTTCTGAATGTGACACTGACACACTAGGCCTATGAGAAGCTCAGTGGAAAGGAACATGATGAATGCCATACTGTACACCAGAATGGAAAATATACAGAAAGATAAAATAGGCCATGTTGGTAGGAAAGTAACATTTGGTGTTAAAGCATAGTAGCAAAATTAGTAAGCAGCTAGCATAGAATCATGTAGACTTAAGTTCTAGACATAGACAAGTTTTTAAAATGATGAATAGCCCACTAGTGCCAAATAAACCAGGAGGTTTGTGCCAAACCTGATGTGTCAAGAGGGCTCAGTCAAACCTATTCTCTTCTAGGTAACTTGGTTTTGCTAGTAAAGTACTTTCTGAAATAGTTTAGATATTTATGTGGCTGAAGTTAGTGTACAAACAGGGCTTTTCACTTCAAATTGCAATGGAACAAATCTCCCCTTGTCTGAAGCGCAATCACTACTAGTTGTTACAAGGTTCTTGACATTCAACATATTCAAGAACTTCAAATCTCACGGCAGTATTGCTTTTTTTAAGCATGCTTGAAACTCTGTGTCTGGTGAAGGTCCAGGAATAGCAGTGAGGAGCAGCAGGTGTGGAAACGCAGGTTGAGAATTAGAATATGCCTGGTGTTCTCTCCCTGGTTCTGATGGGTGTAATTTTCTGATACTTAATGCTGCTGAGAAAAATAGCTGCGCTCCTTTGCTGTCACTGTCTCCAGCTGCTGGAGGTCCAGGTTCCTGCTAGAGTTGTTCCTCTCCTTTTCCTTGGTTTTGGGGTCTCTGTTCTGTGAGCTTTTTGATGAAGAGCTTTTACTGCTTGGTTTAGTGGATGTGTTTTTAGAAACCCACAGATTGGTTGTTCCAGTTATAACTAGCTTTCTTAGTGTCACAGATCAGCGGTTTGCACTTTGGCTCACCCTTTGCACTTTGTGAGAAAGGTGTTGGGGCTGGTTTTATGTAGTGTGGTGTGGGGGTTTTTTTGTTTGTTTGTTTGTTTTTTTTTTAACAGTGATGAATCTGTAAAGCTGGCAGCAAAGACAACTGGGTAACAGCCTCTCAGCTTTGTGAGGGATGGTGGAAGGAGGATCTGCATCACAGGAGCGCTCTTGAAAACTGAGCTCTAAGGCCATCGTTTGAAACAGAAAACTATGTGAATTAAACCAGTGTATGTGGCCAAAAGAGCAGCCCAAGTGCCCAGCAGGGCACATTATGATGAGCATTCACAGCAGACGTGTTTGACACTGAAAGTTCTGTTTGACTGATATTCTTTGTTACATAATCCAAAAAGTGTTAATGTGTATCCTGAAAGACAAGAAGATTCCCCAGGAGTGTTCCTGTACTAACGTTATCAACCAGCCCTGTAATATTTTCTGATCTCTTTCTGCTAAAGAGCAGAGTGATGAATAAGTACCTTGAGAATCAATAAATTGGTTCGGTATGTGCTTATTCAGAGTCCATGATTAAGTAAACCTCGTTTATTCAGTACTCGGTGTTGGTTTGGCTTTCTCAAGAAGCGAATAAAACCCCTCTACTTTTCTTAGGGAATGTGATTATTAGCAAAGTCATTAGGACTTCCACATGAGTTCTGAGCCAGTTCTGAACATCGCTGAATACTAGTGGGTAAATTTCTAAACTACATAGTTACAGAACTGTATGGAGAACACAGAATTTTTTTTTTTTTTAATATGAAGTGCTTGGGGACTTTACCCTTGGGTATTCAAATTAGTCATTAATCAAAAAAGCAATTTGTTGGGCATTTGAAAATCATTTCCAGTATAAAGGACTTAGATTCTATTTTAAGGATTTCAGCAGGCAAAAAAACCCTTCAGCTATCACTAGAGAATATCCCATCTACACAGCAACTTCAGTGCTGTATCTCCGACAACCATATGTGGCTTAATTGTCACAGTTTTTGTAACCTATCTTATTACATAGTATTTATTCACAGCAGGGAAAAATAACCTTCAGTAAAACCAGGTGTCTTTAGTGTGTTGGACCTGGCCTGTTTAAAGCCAATCTGTGGAGTTCCTCGTAAGACAGCTTGGTGTGAAGCATCTTGTCATGAAGTCCAATGGCAGCTTCAAGCTGAGTTCATGCAGACTTGCCTAAAGGCTCTGCAGGGAAAAATAAGTGGCATCGGTGGCAGGACAAAGGCTGTAGTTGTATTCAGGCTGTTATTACTTGCTCACTTATGTGACAATAATACTATGAGCTTGGCCCAGTGTCACTTTACAAGAGAGTTTAGATTTGGTATTTAATACCAAATTCATGTTGTCCTCAAAACTGGCAATTTTAACATTTAATATTTACATAATTACAAATTACAGCTGCAACGAGCAGCTGTAAAATCTTTGGGACAGATCTACAAGTTCTGGAGCACCTTGACTTTGGGAAAACCCTTCACTGAGGTGCTTTAGGGAAAGGTTTAGATTAACATCGCTACAGATGCATGTAGTGGCAGAGACCCGGACAGAGAGGAGGAGGTGGCAGTTATAGTAACTTGGGATTCAGGATTTCTGTACCTTAAAAGGTACAGAAAGGTCCTGCTCTTAAAAAAATGCCTGTATATAGATATATTGTTTTTCTAACCCATACAGGCTTTGTTATTTTGGTACATTTTCTTAGGATTATTTGCATTTGCTATATAAGAATGTGAATGTGTTTCAAAATGAAATGAAAGTCATTAATCAGGTAAAACACCTTCCTGTTTTCTCTTGTCTGTAGCAAAAGAGCCTCCTTCCTAGGGGGGACTTTTCTTCTCCTTGATGTAAGCCAATAAAAGATATTTCATATTTTTTTAAAAATAAATATATTCTGTATTCAGTTCCTCAAGGAGTTTTTGTGAAAGTGATTTAGTATTGCACACATGATATTTCTGCATTTGCTCATATATATTATATATATATATATGTTGCATGTATAGTTCAGGCTGATGTTTCTGTGAGGGCAGACAACCATTCCTGAGAGTGATGGGGTGTACAAAAAGAATGCTTTAGTCTTACCAGAAAAGGTCTTGTTTTCCTCTTAATTAAGATCTACTGAGTTGGAGTTTGGGCCAGTTAGTAAAAAGAATGTATGGATGCATCTGCATTTCTACAGATGTTGCACAGATCAGATGCAAATTAGGAAATTTGACAGGTAAAAGATCAGGCAGGTAAAATGTGTGATCTACTCATAAAACGCATAATAAATTAATTCAAATAGAATATACGTTTGCCTTACCAGATTTAGACTGAGTTTACTTTTAGGTGATTGGGAAATGTAGTAGGTAAATACATGGATAAATGCATTTACTGTGAAGGGATAGCAAATGGTTAATGCAAGGTCCAGACTCACACCATTGCTAACTACTGATAGATTTAACATTCCTTCCATTTTATAGTAATTCTCATCTGAGGATGACTTGTGTACTTAGGAAGGAAACTACTACCTATCTTTATCTGCTGTATGAGAAGCGCTGGAGGCACCCCATGTGAAAAGCCCCAGGAACCCAGCAGAGCTTGGGAGGAAGGACGAGGCTTCAGGATGTGACACAGGAGCTGGCTATTCCTTTTTTGATTCTTAATCATCAGTACTATTGCGGGGATGTAGATACACTCCTGTCCCTGTGCTAATCCTTTGGCTGCCTGAGCTTCTTGCCTTTTATACCATAGTGGAGGACTCATCAAAATTGTTACCCTTTTACCGTGTAACTCCGACAAAGTCATGTTCTTTGCCTGTAGAATAGCTTGGGCCCTTCCCTTTTTGAAAAATGTAGGGGGAAAAAATGGGAAACTACTGTGCCTCCCTGGAGTAAAAGCTCAAATTTAGGTAATGGAAAGAAAACCAAAACCAAAAGACACCCAGCCTCTTCTTTCTCTTGCCAACTTGCACAAAACTGATAGTAGGAAGGTTGATTTCTTTGAAAATGTTCTCTTTTCTACCTTGTCTATCTTCAGCATAGGTGGAAAAAGCTCAAAACTGTTTCAGATGGTGTCTATAGGATTTGTATATCAGAAGCTTTTACAGAAATGGTGGAAATACTTCACAATATTAGGGACAAAAATATAGACAGTCCTGAAGATTTGGTATCACCTTGTTCTGCTGAAAGTCCTTTTATTTTTCCTTCTAATTTCTCTGAAAATTCCACACGAGAATAGTATTGTCTGCTGGGAAATACTGATTGAAAATAGAGGAAATGCTTAAGCATCTCCTTCTGAGTATAAACGTGACTGAATTAAATACAAAAATGCCTATTAATTTCAGCATGCATAAGGTCATGGCCTTTGTAGGAAAGCCTGTGATTGCACAACATATGCCTGAGTTCCACAGTGTGTCTCTTAAAATATGTCTTTAAAACATGCAGTGTGGTGTAATTGAAGGGCAGAGTTGAACCACAGATCCATAACAAGTACAAGAGGAGACTCCAGTGGTACATAAGATGCAAGATTACCCAGTTCATTATCAGATAAATTACTATCACGTCCACAGTGGCTTCATTCACTCTCATTGCTCTGTGAAAGGAGAAAAAATATTCAGCTGAGAAACATCAATAAATGCTACTGTGCCACAAGGCAAAAAAACCCCAGTATTCAGGACCAAGAGGATGTCAAGCCCTAGAAATATGAGTAATCACAGGAGACACAGGAATGTATCTGATACTCTTCAGCATTTAGAGCTTTCCAGACCTTGCTGATTTCCAAAGCTTTACCAGAATTTATCAGTATGAAGGAAAACAAATGTAGTGAAGGAAAAGCCAATAGATCTTCACAGGCAAAAAGTGTGGTTAGTGAAGAAGTTAAAAATGTTACTCAGGAGCATAATGCTTTTGCTTTGTAATAAAAATTTAAATTAAATTTAGGGCAATGAATGTTTTGTTATGGGGTTAGGGGAAACTTGAAATACTTGGGTTTGTGTCTACCATGTTTAAAGATATTAGTAAACAATGTCAGTAGATAGCTAAAGGGATCAGCACAAGCCAAGTTATGAAATTGGGATTAACCAGAGTAAGGAGGATTCTGCAAGGCTCCTGTAAGTGCTCAAACAGACAAGGGGAATTTCACTGTGGCACGTAATTTTGGCAATTATACTGTGGCTGTGCCCTGATCTCGTAATGCGCCAAGGCACTTGCCTCTGCACCGGCAGGTCTTATCTTAGGACATCCAACTGGAGTTAACACATGCTGTGTTGGTGATATCTCCCCTGTAAAACACTTCTGTAAAAACCATGAAGCGGTGCTGTATCGATATTTCTTGGTGTGGAAGTGATACTCGTGTATATACATTTGTATCAAACGTATGACAGGTTTGTGTCTCACGTTGCCTTTTCTCTGTCATCCATTTTTTCTGCTGGAGTGACCAGCAGCTTTTTATTCAGTCTGCATAGCTGCATTTCTTCCCACAAAAGCTGGAATGGAATGTGACTATAGAGGATGATGTGTGCCTAGGTCTTGAGTTAACTTTGTCTTTTGTTGCTGTCATGAAAAAGAACAATGCTACTGCATCACTCTAACAACTTAACTAGACATCATTGTAAAAAAATAAATGGCAGGCAGATATTCTAACAGGAGTGAAAGGGAAGTGATGTAACAGGAGAGAGAACAGGAAATTGCAGAGGAGTAATAATTTTACCCAGAAACACTTTGTGTTCTCATTACATTTAGATCTTAAATTCTCTAAATGCTTATTTCAGTTAGTATAGTTTTGTCTTGCTGGTCGTCCAGCAACAGATCTAAGTATTTTTAATTGGATCCAGTGGCACCAGTTTTGCCAAGACTTCGGACCAGAACATTAATTTCACTACTTGGGTCTCTTGCCAGATCTGCCTCTGAAGTACATGTTCTCCCTGGTCTCTGACATGGCCCAAAAAAATGCAACATTGAGTAGCTCTATGTGGAAATATTCCAGAACTGCAGAATATCTCTTAATGGATCATCAGTAGGACTGAAGTGCAGTGACTTCAGAAGAAATCAGCTCTCTTCAGAGAAAGAACCCAAACAGTCATGTCAAATACTTGTTGGGTTTTTTCAGAATTTAAAAATAAACTTTTTGACCATCATGCATGAATGCTTGATCCCTTTATAGGGGTTCTGACATGTGGAGGAAGCCTGTACCATTGCTCTTATCTATTGTACTTGACATGCTGTATGTTTGGAATACAGAGTTAAGGATTCATGGAAAAAAAATTTAATAGTTGTATAGACATGTAAATGTGTGAATAAGAGTAAATTCTGACTCTGTGGACAGTAAATGATGCCTCAGAGCAAGTTCCTTACTCAGCATTTAGTATTAACTAAGTATGATTTGGAAATGTTGTCTCTCTTTGGCAGTAAAAATAAAGCAAAGGTACATGCTAAATATAATATTTGCTTTTAGAGGATTAAAATATTGAAGAAACTTTAATTTGAAGAAAAGAAGTTCGAAAATTTGACAACTCAATTCTAGAGCTTTTGGAAGAGAGCTGGAGTTTAGAAAATGCCAACCAGTTAAGTAAATTACTGAAAAAACTGTAGGGAGTTTAATAAAATTCCTGTGTCATAACTTCTGAATGATTAAACTTAGTCCAACAATGTCAAATCATCTCTTTTGACTGAAGATTGAGATCTTTTAAAGGCTTCATAAATCATAACAGCACTTGCATTACATTAGAGAAAAGTACAAGATCTTAATCAACTAAAATAAAAAATTATTATGTGTATTTTAAATAAGGCTGGGGTGAAGGAAGCAGTGGGAGCATTTCACTGTTGTGGAGAAGTTTTAAGATAGCATATTTCTCCTTTTCAAATCAATTTCTAAGAACAGTATCTCAGAACTCTGGGCTCTGAAAATGCAGAGATCTCCAGTGATTTAACATGCTTTTAGAGAATGCCTAAATTGCAGCATGAGGCTGATGTGAATTTCATTTGGATTAGTGGCTTCTCTTTTTTGCAGAACTTTTTCAGGTGTGATAGCTCCTAAACAGGATGCACCTTTGCTGAAATTACCAGTAAATGGATGTATAGTGGGGAATGAGTTGGTAAAGGATTTATTCTGATGACCTACTAATTTGGAACACTCGTTTTCTTTAGTAGTGCCTCACGGCAAGAGCAGCTGCTCAAAATCAGAATGTCCCATGTTCCTTAGAGGTTCCCTCACCCATTCTTGCATTAGGGAGTGTGGGAAACTTTGTGCATCCCTACAGATGAACGAGGCAGCCTGAGAGCTGAATGCCAAACCATCAATAGATAGTAGAAAATAATGATATTTTTATTCTATTCCATCTGTCTCTAGATTTACAGCCAAAATTTTCTCTACATGCTGCTGTATTGACTCAGAGGTAAGTGTATATGTGGATCCAGTTGTGGAATCTGGGAAGGATATAATCAAGTTTATAAATTAGACCAATTGCAGAGCTGGTGGACTTTGTGCTTTCTGAACTTCATGGTTGTGGCAGGGGACTAGACTTAATAGCTGGGAAAGGCTTGGTAAAAACCGTGTGCTGATGTGTGAGATACTCAGAAGGCAGAGTAAGAAAAGAACTCGACTGTATACAACTGTGCCATTTGAAATGCTGTCCTGTCCCTTATGAAAGAATGACACGTTCTAAGAAGTAATTGAAAGACTGTGTATACACAGCAAGTAGGTAATTTGATTTGTTTGCAGGGTATAGAGAAAGTTTAGTCTCTGCTGTACATGATCTGAAAAATTTATTCCTAGCATAACTCCAAAAAAAGGGTCATGATACCGGGGGTGAACTTACTTGCATGACCTAAATTCACAGTCAAAATGCACTGCTTCATTTCTGGTGGCTCTTCCTATTCCTAGTGGAACTGTTTTTGTAGTTGCAGTTTGTTTCAGAAGATCACAGATGCCACAGAGGAGTGCTCTATTAAGTGCTGGCTTCAGGGAAAAAAATGGGTAGTTTTAACTAGCCTCAAAATGCAGCTATAGCTCTGTGCCAAACCCCTAAGACTTAAAGGTGTAAACGCAGGTTGAAACAGTTGGGTTTTTTCCTTTGTTTCCACCAGTAAAGTTGGATTTTACTCTTCGTGAAAGTGTTCATGGAAGTTATGTATAATTAAAACATTGAAACTCTGACTCTGGAACTGTGCTGATGTGTTGGACACAACAGTTGTTTTCTGAAAGTGCCTACCTGGCTCTTCTTGAGTTTTGTGTAGATGTAAAACAGTCATCAGACTTTCTAGAAGTGTTATTCTCTTTTCTTATTTCAAATGTGATCTGAACATAATGGAAGATTATTTTAAAAGTCTTATAGTATTCATCTCAAGGCTGGTAAATTTTAGACTGGCTTTCAAACATTCAAGTGTTCATTTTTCAATGGCAAGTATCCAAATTTTTAAGGTTTTCAGAAATAACCATTATATATTTTTATATGTATAGCCCTCAATCTAGGGGCAAGAAAGATATTTTAAAATTCTTAATATTGTTTCTAATTGAATGAAAGAAACAGGGGAGATTTAATTCAACTGCCAGAAGAAAAATATCTTGTCTTTGCTTACTTTATATAGTTCATGTGCGTTTCATGATTTGAGCTGTGAGAAAGGGTAGTGGGGAATTTCTGGCAAGTCCATGTATGGTTTGAACTTTATGGTGATATTATACCCATGGCAGAGAATAATAGCAATTTTGAGCAGAAAATCAGTTTACAGTGTCTTATGATGTTTAATTTTATAACGTATTGATACCAGAGGTTACTTGGCAGTTGCTGTAAGATACTGACTTCTGTGAGAGGAGCTTAGCAGAGCTGTTAGGTAAAACTGCAATGAGAAGCCTCTGTTCTCCCAACAGGTGCCAGTTAAAACTCAGTTAAACTTCCAGGAGAGGTTACTCAGTTCAAAGATCTGATTTTGAATGAAAACACACACAGAGATGAAGAACTGAGAGAACGTGTAGGCATTTAGAGGCGCCAAAGCTCTGGTCTTTGACTCAAAACTGGGATGCTGGATTCATAGATTTCAGTATCCTGTGTTCAGAGCTGACTGAAGAGGCACAGACATTTCTGTGCTGGATTTTTATCAAGAGAAGAAAGGAAAATTTTAAAGGTAATCACTTATTTGGGGGGACAAAACAAAATGGTTGAAATATTATGAAATTTTGTAAGATTAAAAACCCAGAAATTCCCATTCAACAGTATATAGTAGTTTGTAAGCCTGAGCCCATATACAGTAGAAACTGAACTAGTTTCTCAAAACCTGAAACCTGTAAGAACAAATGTATTTCATATACAAGAAAGAAGATTTATTTGTTTGTAATCCAGTTCCCGAACACTTGCCTGAGCTGCCTCACTGTTTGACTCCCGTAAACAAGCAGGTGAGGCTTAGACTGAAACCTTCCACTGTCCTCAGACTTGCTGCTTAGCACACTTTTGTGTCCTACAGAGATGTTCCCGGTGTTTACGTTCCCATTACATGTGTGGTAAAGGAGCAGCGAGGAGGGCAAGGCTGGTTTCAGAACCTAGTCTTGTGCCTAACTTCCTGCTGGGGGAAGATTAACTGTCAAGCTAGGCTGGAGTAATGTCAAGATGTACAGACACGTGCCACCTGACTCTTCCTCCTTTGGAAACTTCCTTTAACTAATTGACTACAGTCTGTACACTGGAAGTGTCCTCCTGACCGTGTGCTGTTCTGCTCACTGTGGTTCCAGTGGTATATAAAGCAGCTTCATTGCAAACTACAGACTATCCTCTAGGAGGGGGCTCTCACCTCAGACCTTGTCTCTTGCCCTGTTGGACTTGGAAGCGGGTGTCTAGAGCTGCAGTGCTGAGAGTTGTTGCAGACAATCAGTGGAGACCTGAACTTCTTGCCACTAAGAGGCAGGGTGTAAAGCTACCAAGCTGGATGACAAAACTAGATTTTTGATGGCTCCCAGTGGCGCAGTGTCCTGGGTTCAAACCACGACATGCAGTTAAGTTAGAACATTGCAGTTTCTTGAGAGTCAAGAAAACTTTTAAAAGCAAATCCCCTCTGTGGTGTTGCAGACAAAGGGAGTTGTGAAGGGACGCTTGTCTGGCTTCTCCATGTTTTTAAATGAAAGCTGCAGTGTAAAATGATGCATGGGGTTTATGCCTGTTTGCACAAATACATGCATATTTATGTCACACGTTTCCCTGAAGTGTACCTGAGGCAAAGCGAACACTGAAATCTAATTCTTCCTTTTGCATAAATGTCTAAATTCTGTCATCGTTGTCTCGAGTTTCTCTTTCTCTGCATCTTAAAAGCATAAAGAAGCAGTGGGATGTTTTTACTCTAATAGCAGCTTTAAGCATGAATTCTGCACTGGTCTCTATAAGGCTTCATTGTATGAACAGTGTTATTGAAGCACTTACTCCATTTTTATGTAGTCCTTCAGGTTACACATCCTTTCTATTAAACATGACTATTTACATGTCTGTAACTGCATAAAAGAGAATAAATAGTTCATGATCTGACCTATAAATAAATATTTATTCTTGGTAAGATAACTGAGCCATTGTGTGGCTTGGGAAAAATAACTCTGCCTCCCTGTATTTCCTGACAGCTGTGAAACAATTCTACTTCAAAAGTCGCAAGATTTGAATTTCAAAATAACTTACAAGCTGGGAGCAGAGCTTTAATGTTTTTAAAACGTTAGCAGGGAACTAAGCGAGAGAGAAGCTGGAAATGATTCTAGGAAGTGTCAGGAGAATAGTGATTTTCATTTGTGCAGGACTTTGAAATTTTGATGTTCTTCTTTTAGAAAAGTTGGAATGAACACCTTAGTTCTCTTGGAACAAAATGGGGAAAAAAGCCAACCCCAATGCTCCTCAGAGACCCGCACGTCAAGCCTGGCACTGGTTTTGGCAGCGGAGCCAAAGAGCGTGTGTCGAGAGTGTGAAAGGACCCTTTCAGAGATTACGGGGAAGGGTTTTCCATACTTGAGCTGTTACTGCAGCCCAGATGACAAGTCACGAGGAGAAATCAGTCCATTGCTTTGCAGCTGGTTCCTGGGTAGAAGAATCAGCCCTATCCAGTTTACATGAATTGGCTTTAGAAGATATAGCAAATTATAGCTTTTTTTTGGTCCTGTGGATAGCCTCCCCTTCCTTATTAAACGTGACTTTTTACATAGCTGTGACCATGTGCCGTAAGGACCAGGAGGAGGACAGCATGCTCAGCAAAGAAGTTATGAACATAGCAAGCGGGATGGTAAGGAACTGAGGAACCTGCTCTTGCCCTGGTGTTTATCTGTGCTCCTTGGACAGCTGACAAAAGACATAAGGGGACAAGCAAGATGGTTTTGCTGGTTAAAAAAAAATAAATCAGCAGAACTGCAAAACATTACCCAGATGCTAACCCAAGGTAGAATAATGATATGACTACTCTATGACTCTGTTAACTAAGAAATAGAAACTAAAAGTGTCATTAGGCTTGTCAGTATGGAACTGCTCAGACAAACCTGCTTTTGTTTTGTTTTCAGCAGAGTTTGAGGTCTGCTTGCTAAACACAACTATGTCAATATTAGATACTTTGATTTCTCTGTGGCATTTAATTTAGTGCCACATAATATTTCAGTTTAAAACACTGCATTATTAACAGGCTATACAGCAGATGGGTTAGGAACTGCCTCTCTGACAGGTATCACAATGAAGTTGCTAATGGGGGGAGATCAATCAAGACTGCCATCTTTGCCACCGTCTCCTGGGGACCAGGGCTACTTTATACTTTTGTCATTGATCCAGACATGGGTGGATCCTTACTGGTGAAATTTTCAGATGGCTTACAGGTCTGTGAGGTAGCAAATAACGAAGACTAGTAACTAGAGAAATCTGAATCACATCGTGTGACAGGTTAATGCTGTGGTATTTAAGGGGTGCCACATTACTGCAGTGACTGCAAATGCATGTGACAGCCAAACGGTTAGACTCTGCGTGTCTGACCTGCTGTGGAGTTGTCCAGCTCTGCTATGTGTGTCTCTCTTCTCCATCAGTGCTCCCTTCCCTCCCCAGCAAAGTCTAGTCTGAAGGTGCTTTGTGTAAGGAATATGTTGGTCATGGGAGGGAAAAAGGTGAAGGATGATGTTCTGCTGCAGCAGTTCCTATAGGCCTCTCGTACCAGACAGTGAAGTTCTCCAGGGCAAATTAAGTCAGATCAGCTGGAGAAAGAGGCATTTTCTTTTCTCTTACCTCTGACACGACAGTGCCTCCTTTTCTCAGACCTGCTTGGTAACAACCTGCTAGAATGTGCTGTAAGCCGCCATCTGTATTTTTTACACAAATGCCAAACTTATGTTAGAGTTGGAGAAATGCTACCATTGGAAGGAACTTTGTAGTCCAAACTTCTGCTTGAGACAGGACAACTTGGAAATTAGGTCAGGTTGCTCAGAGCCTTGCGCAATTGAACTTTAAAAATTCAAAGGCTGGGATCTCCCTATCTCCTCTGGCAACCTGTTCTAGTGTTTGGACCACTCCAGTGAAGATTTTTTCCCTTGTTCCCAAAGGAAATTTTCTACTTTGCGTCTTGCAGCTCTTGCCTCCTGTCCTTTCACTGCGCGTACATGAGAAGTGTGAACTGTTTGAACTATGTATCAGCTACAGGTGATATAAATACCCCGGGTTAGTTGCTCATTAGGATTTCAGACCCTTGTAGAATCGTACAGTAAGGTCCCTAGGTGTTTAGTGCTAAGTGCATTAACAATTTAGAAAGGGAAACCTGTTCCTAGAAATACATTTATATCCACTAAAATTATACTTCAGTGCATTTGTAATTTGTAGTTCTTCTCAATGGACTCAAAGTAAGAAAATTTTTTCGAGTTTTTCCTCTGTCTTTTGCTATTATCTATGTAACAATAAATGCAATAGTTATAGGCTGTGCTGATGTTTTCCATAGGTGCCCTGTGTAATTTTTTTTTGCTTATTTTCTTTTGTTAGGAGCAGGATATTGCCCTAGCTGGATAGATGCTCTGGGTGTTATAGCCATTACTTTGAATCGAACCCTGCTGTATATATACTATTGTTGTTAATGCTTGAATATATTAATATTTGCTAGCATACTTCAACACCTACATTTCTAATTCTGATGACTTCTAATAGCACTATTGGAACTTCTTACTGATTTGATTTAGATCAACAATAAATAGCAACTCCTAAACTTCCTCGATTTCCGCAGTAGAATTGCCCTTATCTACGCTTGTGCTCTCTGCAGTCCTTGTAATGTGCATAGAGGCAGCCCCTCTCGTTCTCTGCCTCCAACAAGAAGTTATTCCTTTGGCTCACCTAGCTGTTTTCTCCTTCCAAACCCTAAAGAACTTTCTATGCCTGAGTAGTTCTGAACTGGTTAGAAAATGCATTGGACGGGAGAGTGAACTTATGCTTCTCAGCCTTTCGTAAGTTTTAATACAGAAATACAGTATTTCGTATGTAAGAAAGCATCTAAGAATAACTGGAAATTTAAAAGAAAAAAATCTATGCAAGTGGATAATTTGATCCTAAAAACAAGTGTCACAGTTGCCATCCTAATGTTTAATTTTTAAGTTGTGATTGGTATTACGAGAATGGGATTTTTCACAAAGGAGAAACTGGGAAATTGTAGTATGAAATGTTGAACTGAGTCAGACACAAAACTGCTTTGCCAGTTTGCTCTATGCATAACGTGAAATTCCACTTCAAGTGAACCATATCATTAAATTTGAAGAAGTAAAAACTAAATTTGTTTCTAAAGTGATTCCCGTTCTTTAATTTAAACCATGTTTTGCTACAGTTAAATCTAGCTCGATCATAACTTTGACAACACAGGATATTCTATGATTTTCCACTTTCCTTTTGTTAACTCAAGGGTTATGATGAAGAACCTGTCACAATCAGTGAAGTCTTAGCTTGGTTCATGCTTTCTAATTTCATTTTTTTAATCCAAATTTTGGAATTAGGCCTTGAAAATAGTAGTCAGGAATTATGTAGGTGGCTAAGGCGTGGAATAAACCCACGGCCCGTTTTTTCCCTGGTAACAGAAATGGTACAAATAATAATAACAAATGCTCATGAGAACTGATTTTTCAAAGACAAATGCAGTTTTAGCTATTTGTTTAGCTGAAAAGTTCTTCCAGTGAAAAATATGGACTTGTCAAGAAACCAAACATCCTTTGCTTAGATGTTTTGATTTTATACTTGAGACATGTCAGTGAAAAAATCTTCAAGGTATTTGGTGGGGGACCAGTACTTTCTGCCATCTTCCACATTCACTGCCAATTTGAGTGGACTTGTAAGTTCTCCACCCAGACTACGTTTTTGGTTTCACTGTCTGAAAGGTGGGAGCCCTGGGGGAACGTGCTCCTCCGGCCAGGAGCTGCATCCAAGGGTGAATGGGAGAAAGTGGGAGAGTCAAATGCTGCAGTTTCTGGGGGTCGCCAGCATAGCATACCTGCTTTTGAAATAAATACATGCATTAGATGAATTAGTCTTTGACTTGGAGGATGACATTTTCTTGTAAAGCCAGCCCTCTCTTTCCC
>NW_010423021.1:63873-72200 GCF_000710305.1 Buceros rhinoceros silvestris
CCCTTAACCTCGACTTAGTGAGCCTGGAAGTGGGAACATAATTGTAATGTGCCCGTTTAGCTGTTTATATTGCTTTCCTTTCTGTAGGACTTCAGACTTTTAAACTTAGTTAGCTACTCACTAATAAGAAGCAAAGCACTCATGATTAATACCTATAAGTTTAAACTGTGAGTACTTGGTCATACCGATACATCATTTTTACAGGCAGCTTTTAAATTATTTTACTGCGATTCTGACATACCTCATTCTAGTTGACACTATTTCTATCATCTTTCATTTGTCTTACTCAATTTCATTTGCAGGGAGAATTTTTATTGCATAGATGAAGTATTTTTAAAATTTGACCTGATTTGCCATGTGTTAATTTGTTATTCACACTTTAAATCTTGCTCTAAACTGATAAAATTATTTGTTTTCCACATGGGAAAGGATTTTATGTAGTTGAAACACTTTTTTTGTTAGTAAAGAGATGTTTTGGCTTGCTTTCTAATGCTCTAGGATTTCTAGTCAGATTATTAGTTATCTCTGTGTGAGGAAAAGACTGTGTTTGAATGGCTGCTCCTTTTAATCCAAATAATCCTGGTCTCTGAAGAGATTAACATAAACTCATAGTTGCTTCCTTTTGCCTGTGCTTCAGTGGTTTGGTTCGTTAGACTATATGCCGTCTCTGATTTCTAAAGAGCAAACCAGACAACAAACTAAAACTCTGAAAAATCAATGGCTAATTAAAACAATGACTGTTGACTGAGAAAGCAACACAGACTGGGTCAGGAATGGATTATTGCTCACATGAGAGATAACCCAAGTTTCTGTTTGCGAGCCTGTGCAAGTTGTTGTATCGATGTTCTTGCGCAGCCCCAATGAAATGCTAGGCTGGGTAATTTGCTTGAGGAACAAATTTCACGTGAAATGACCATGCATTATAAGTGTCAATGAGAATTGCTCCTCTTGGAGATACAGCAAACAGATACCATCTTGTAATTGATTGTGCTTATGCTGCTAAAACACGAAACTCATCTACTCTGGTTTGTGGCCTCTGTAAACATGATGCAAGAAATAGTCAAAGGGGATGGTTGTTAATTTCTTTTAGAATAGTAGATTATTGCCCTTGCTGATGGAGAGCCTTGGTTGTAAATGTTACATAGTTAATCTACATCCCTCTTTTATTCAAAGTGCTCACCTTCTTAACCTGGACAAAGAAACTTTATCTTGTGCGCACAATTGATCTCAGTACTAGTGTAGCTCAGGTGATGATGCTTTTTTCTTGCAAGACACTAATATGTTGCCTACTGTGTCATTAAGGAAGCTTGAACGCTTATGTAAAGTTAATTTTTTTTAAGGCCTGCTACAGTGGTGTGCATGCACAATGTCGTATTTCTCTATGCATATTACGGCTGCCTTCAAATAATTGGCATTATTTTCTGCCAGTCCTAATACCTCAAGCAGTACCTTGCTCTGAAAGTAGCTCTCAAGTGCTTCACCGTGTCACCAAGGGTCTTACAATCTTGACTGGCAAATCCCGTTGGAATTAGCCTGTGGTCCTGCTTCAACTCTTGTGGATTCCTTGCCAATAATTTACTTAAGGTGCCACGAATATCATAGGTTCCATACTTATATGCACAAAACAAATGCATATGGGATATCTGAATTTCACCTGTTTGACATCTAACAACCACCTATATAATTATGAACCATGGCATGAAATATAACTTGAGCATGATTGGAATTTTCCCTGAAAAAAGTCTCATTCTGCTCAAGTTGACAAAATTTTTAGCTTGAAACATACTTTGTGAAAATTTTTGTTTGGAAGACGTTGTCTGCTGCTAAAAAACCCCACATACTAAGGTACCTGGAACAAGTATCTTAATCTCTTGAATATTTTCGCTCTCCATTAAACAAAACAAAAACACAATCGAAAACAGAATGCACAGAAGATTCACCCAAAGTCAGTCCTTGAACAGGCTGAATAGTTTGCTGGAGACAGTTCTGAAGTATGAGGTATTGACCATAAGATGTATTTTCATTTACTTAAAACAACCAGAAAAATCCATTCCTAGAAATGGAGTGCTCTAGTGCTCTGTCATTAGCACTCCTAGATAGTTAACTTCAAGGTATCTCTTGTTTCAGTTGAAATGTCAAAAGTCATTTGGCACTGAAAATGTGTCTCTGCCTAATGCAGGAAGCAAATAACTGGTATATTTTTCATTTGCAATTTCTGCAACGGTGCCAGGAATGGTAATGTGTCACGATTGCTTTTCTGGCAAAATCAAACCAATAAAAGGAATTATGTTTTTAATAATAATAATACTGAAATTCTTAGGTAAAATATTTTTTTAAGTAGTTTGGAAAACTTGAAGTAAAGGACTGCATAAATACTTGAATACTCGTTAGAATATTCTTGAAATCTAGGCAGCTCACTCCGTGATGCCTTGATACATGCTGGGAAGCTGAGATTTCCAAGGGTCATTAAAATAAATAGTAAATTCTCTTGCATACCCCTGAATCCCAAGGTGTAGTCAATGTGAGCGAAACACTAGGGAGCCCATACAGTATAAAATACCAGTTATTACTGTCCTCCTAGACTCTGAGCTAAGCTCCTTATTCCAATTTGGCTTTGTACTTTTCATATTCTTATATATACTGCCAAAAGGGCAGTGATTTGTAGCAAGGAAGTAACCACATGGATTCTCAGCTTCAGACTTTACTACAGTTACAAAGAAGTGGAAGAACACATAAAGGTGGAGGACTTTTGTCCTCGCCTTTCAAGTACACGAATGACTCAATAGGTTATTACAGAACCACAGAATCATTTTGGTTGGAAGAGACCTTTAAGATCATTTCCAACCCTGTTGCAGTTGGATTTTATAATTTTGAAAGTAAAGAGCTGAAGGAAGTGAAATAGGACTAGTAGTGAAGAGTTTCACTGGGGCCAGTGTGAAAACCTAGCCCTGGAGGAGTGGACTGTTGTTGAGGTCAGAAGCATGAGAGTGGCCTTCAAAGGTTTCCCACAAGTACTAATTTTGAAGTGAGGGCATCATGCCTGTGTGCAGCATTCCAAGTAAAAGCTTCCTATCCCTGCTTCGTGATCCCCTGTGTGTATGTAATACATTTCATTATATAGTCAGGATGTCACTTGGTAAGCTCATGAGGTTGAGTTTTGTTTAAAGGCATTTGATTGTTGGAGAGGAGAGCTTGAATTCAGCCTTCAACTTCAAATTTCAAGTCAGTTCTGCCAAGCAAATGAAAGAAATGGATCGTGCGGAAGCTATTCCCTGTTCTCCGCTCTGTTCCTGAAGATAAAATTCAAGTGATGGACAATGGAGAGATATTATTCCAATAATAGCTACCACTTTGTAATTCCTTAATACAGTCTGCCACAGACCGAAGTCCAAGGAACTAAGAAGTGGTTTAAACATCACCACTCTTGCTTTTATCTGACCAATAGCTTGACCATGATCTAGTACTTCATAAATGTAGTGTGACATTGTCACAGAGGCCGTCATTGACATCCCAGTGGCAGTTTTATGCAACGTTTGAAATTTTAACTTCATTGCACTGCCTATGAACTCTTGTTATCTAGTTAAAGGCACTAGTTGTATCAAGCATTCCAGCTATGCTGGCATTTGTTGGGAAGTACTACTTCCCTTAGTTGGTGGCAGGTGATGGGAAGATGAGAAGGTCTGCAAATATTATCGAGGAAAGAATTAGATTGAACTTGACAAATTCAAGTGATAAATAGTGGCTGCAGTTCAACAAGGACAAAAGCACTTTTCCAGACCTAGGCAGAAGCAAGCAAATGCAGTAACTCAGAACAGGTAATAGTTATGGGTTTGTTTTTGTTTTTTTTTTTTTTGGGGGGGGGGTTGTTTTTTTTTTTTTGTGGGGTGGGTTGCTTTGTTTTTTCTGAGATCAGGTCTCTGCTAGGTTAGAGGCAGAACACGCAAGGCTATGCTCCTGCACAATCAGCCCACCTGCATTTGTGGACAGAATACTGTCACTTGTGGAGTAATCTTGCCTCTCTTCGGTACTGGAGCACAGCTTGGCTAGATTATATTCTTAAAGTTCAGAGAAGGGGAGCAAGAATACCCTGCTGTAGTGTTGAAGTGGGAAGGTTTCACCTGGGCTGGGGAAAGGAATGGTGAGTGTAATTGTCTTTAGGTGAGTCACTAACCCTGAGCATCAGTTAGGGATTTGATTAGCTGAAGGGATCTGGTTAAATAACAACCACCAACAACCAACCACCCCAAACTCAACAACAACAATGACAAAAACCCCACCACATAAACCAAAACAATCTGGGTTTTGGGTTTTTTTTTGTTTTTTGTTTTGTTTGTTTTTTTTTTCCATGGCTGTCTTTCAAATAGATCTAACAACTAAGTGAGAAACTACATCAGGATGGATTCAATCCAATAAGAGCATATAGAGATGGACAACAGGGTCTTTTAGTTCCCTTTCAGATTTATTTTTCTACAATTGTGTGTAGCAGATACTGATTACCTGAGTGGAGTGACTATATACAATCAGGAGGAACTCAGTTTTGTCTGCAGAAGCGGGTAACGGAAATGCAGTTTATGATCTCTTCTAAAAATTATTCTTGCTGCTGGTAAATGAAAGATCGTGAGCAAACACACCAGTTCTCAAACATGTAAAGGATTACCGTAAGTAATAGCCTCAGTATTGTCTCTTCCAACCAACGCTATACTTCTGGCTGTCTTGAATCTCCCAGGCAAAGTGTTTGCTTGCAGTGGCGAATAATTAACGTGCAGTTGGCAGAAATAGCTAGGCGTGTTTGCAGGAACTTCTGCACATCAAACACTTTCACAGTTGTACTATAACACTCTCCCTACATCCACAAATGCCCTCCCACTTAGTTTAATTCAAATTCATTTGAGTCTTGGTTCAATTATATTCCATCCTTACAGCTCTGAAATGCATAAAATATTCTCCTTGATCCATGATAGATTATCTTTTTTCGTTTGTACAGCTCATAGTCTTGGGGGGTGTATTGGGTGATTATTATCGTATAAGTTAGCAGCGTAAACAAATAGCAGCTGGGATATTATGCTGGTTTTTATCCCTTTTTATTGGCCAGTTTTCTGGCTAAACCAAATAGAATAAGCGTACTACTTTTTTCTTATCAATTAACTAATTTCCAGAGAATACAAGCACAATATAACTTCGATGGCATTTAATGAAAGTTAGATGACTACTAGGTACTGCATCTTTTTGGAAGATAGGTTTGCATTCCAGCCTCAGGCAGAAAATGATTTCAGATTAAAAATGCACGGGAGTGGTGCTGTAAAATCCACAGAGAGACAGAATTGTGCTTGTAACCATTTGACATGGGAAGCTCAGGCTGTCAAACTTGGAAATTTCAAGGGCTTGGTGATCTCTCAAATTTAAGGCCTGGTCTAGAATTAATGGTTGGGAAAATGAGTAATTGGTCATTTGTGGCTTGCTGGACAGAATCAGCAGAAAGAGCATGATATAAATACTTTATGAACTAGCTGACTGAAACTAGCCAGTAAGATTTCCGTTATGGGGTGTTTGTCATATGGCAGAAGATACATTCATGCACAAGGAAGTAAAATGAGAATGGGGAGAAGAACACAAAGCTCTGTGTTGCAAAGGCGGCCATAACTTTGTATAGGTGCTTGATGCTTTTAATATAATGGAAACAACTGGCTGATTAAAGAAACAAAAGCAGGTACAGAAACACCTTAGATCTTCCTATGGAGATCTGGAGAAATTGGTCCTTTACTTTCCTACAAGAGTTGAAGGTACAATAACCCTGGTTTGTGTTGAATTTTTGTTTCAAAATCCAGCCGTTAGCTCACTTAGATTTGGAAACCTTCTGGCAACTTGCTGTGTGTACTCAGTTTGCATGGGCGGAGTTGGTGCTTTTCTCAGTCAAGAGTGCAACATATCAGTTAGAGACGCCAGGGAGCTGCTGTTATGATATCTTCTGGTGTAGAGTGAAGGGGGCAAAAAAATCATGTTTGAATTCATGAAGCTTTGTTTCAATTGATTTTGGAAAACTGCATCATAAAGGACATCTATGTTGTGTTTTATGTTTTCCCTTTATTGCTCTTTTCCTGAAACAAACTGTTCCAGTGAGAAGAAAGAAATAGGAATGTTCAGAGTAGAAGCCAACAGGGTGGAGCATTTAAAGCTGAAGGTTTTTCCTAAAGAACACAAGTTAATAAGGACAAGAAGTCATTTCATCTACTCATTTAGCATAACAGACAACTGATGCAAATAGACATTTAGTCTAGAAGGATCCATGGAACATCTGTACCATATGTCAATGCCAAATTCATGTTCAAAGAGTTCTCCTGATGAACCTAAACCAACCGTGAAACCTGTAACAAGAGATGAAGAGCCAAACCCTATAATTTTTAGAATTACAGGAAGAATGAGAGCATAAGCAGTGCACTCACAAGCACCCTCTCTTCTGTGTGGACTAAGTTGCTGTCATGATGTGGTTTTAGTAAGAAACTCAGCAGTGTATAAAGAGGTTCATTTTATAGTTTCTATAAATCTGAGTTTGTCTCTGTGGTGTAACAAAGAGGTTTTTGAGCGTTTGTGTAGTCCCCTTTGGCGCAGCTGAAGCTCTGCTAGACTGCTACTGCCTGATGATGGAATTTCGAGTTCAGAAAAAAAATCGGGTATCTCCCCTATCCTTAATCTCTCTAGAGGGTTGTATAAAACTCTCCATTTTACAGTATTCTGTGAGCAACTATGCTATTGCCTGTTTTATTCAGCAGCAGGTATATAAAGTAAGCCAAGAAAAATACAGATACTCTTTCCAGGTGAACAGATGTTAATGTCTTCATTCAATTTTTATTTCCAGTTCTTGCTCTGCTAAACTCCCACTGAAGTCAGCAAGTCTGCCTAAATAAAGAACAAATAAAAACTAAGTAAATGCCTCGGGTTTTGTTCCAGGGCAAGGAAATGACTATTGGATTGCTGATCAGCCAAGCTTTTCCACAGAGAGCAAATATTAAGATTTCCATATATTAAAAATTCAATGTGTGTAATTCAAAATAAGTCCAAACCCATCCATCTCCGATTCATTTCAACTCCTGCGAGAAATGCAGGTAAATGTTTTTAATAGCACTTTCTATTTCTGTAATGGGTGTGCATTTGGGGGGGGAATGATTGTACACTTCACATGTAGGAACTAATAAATTATCATATAACCCATCTATAGCCCCTATACAGGAAAATGATGATTTTGCTTTTTATAAGGGGTAGAATTGAAAAACAGTCTTACATGCGTGTTGTCTAAATTGTTACTGTTTATTAATCTGAACTGTGCATAGTATCACCCTCAGACACTGAGGTATGAATCGATGTTAAGAAGCAGTTTTGAACTTGGTTATTCAATGGATTCAGATAATGCTGGTTTGAGCCCATTTTGGGTTTTTTTCAGCCAGGAATGATTGCTTTATGGGCTATGATACCAGTTAGCAGCAGTTCTTCTCTTCTTGCCACTTCTCATGTTATTGGGGGTTTGAATTGGAATGTTTTGGAAAGAAGGATGTGTATTTTCTTTCCCTCTTTCAAAGTGAATGTTCCAGGAATCTGGTAGCAGAGAAAGCAAGTGCTTTGGTCTGATGCTTCTTTTAGGGCCTCTGATAGATGGTTTGGTTAGTACCTTTGGTTAGCTTGACAGCAAGAGTCCCAGATTAAAATGAGAGGCTTATTACAAGCTGGTGATGAGCAGAGGGTTACACAGACCTCCCTGCATTGTGTAGGTTTACTCAGACTGAAGTCTGATGCACTTACCTGCAAAAGATGTGCTCGCTCAGAGGGAGGACTCACTTCTGACCCAGTCTCAGGATGCAGCTGCTGTAGGGTGGTTGAGTGCTGACAGCAAAACCTGCTACCCAAGTTTTAGAGGTTCTGTGAAACGCAGGCAAATCGATGGCAGTCGAGGAGTTGGATTACTGTGTAACTGACATGAATGTACGTATTTACATTTATTACACAATGTAAATGCAGGCTATTCAGTGATTTCTAGTCTGTGTTAATTATTCATGGAGTTCAGATGTTAAGCAAGGCTCCGTTGGTGTACTTTGAGAAAGCTAAGCACGGTAACAAAACATGGAAAGTATCCAATGAGAGGTTCAACCTTTAATGCTTTCATCTGCTTTTGAGAAATAAGATGACAATAATAGCTAAAATTATGTGTCAGCTTCCCATCAGGGTGTTTCTTCACTAACGTAGCTGTGGAAGTTAATAGCAGTCAATGTTGACTTAGATTTAACTTTAATGATAGGGTACTGTAGCTTAGGGCTGTTTTGTTCCGAGCTGTTTTCAGC
>NW_010423021.1:72290-92956 GCF_000710305.1 Buceros rhinoceros silvestris
ATCCTATCATGCTATCTGACATGATGCAGCTTCTACCTCCCCACCACCCTCCCCAAGTTCGTAGCATTTTTTCTCCTGCATTTAATAGTTAGCATGCAGAATCTAGCATGGGAGCAATCCTATCATCCATCACTTTGCAAACAAAATTGACTTAAAAAGAACAGGAGTTCAGTGCATCAGTAAATTTTTGTAGATTCCAATAGTTGCCAGGATTGGGAATGAGTAACTTCATTCATTATCTCTCCTTCTCTATTCTTAACATAACAGAGTTACTGTATGTCTGGCAAAGGCATAACTCCAGGACATAGTCACAGTTTCCATCATAACCCGTGCAGTGAGTTATAATTTAAAATGCTAAAGGAGAAAAGATGCCATTTGGTTCAATGAAGCACTTCAGAGTAGATCACGGAAACAATTTTATAAAGCATTCACCTATAACATTAAATTTGATTACCATCAAAACAGGTTGATGCAAGCTAGCTTGGTTTTCAAAACAGATAACTTGTGAAGCACAGATTCTTCTGACCCCAGATTTTGAAAGAAGCAATGGTACCCATTTTGGTGGTCTTGGTATCTGGTTTTGGTTTGAGTCTTTTACTCTTCAGGGCTGCAGGAAAAGCAAATGCCAACCTATCAGACTTCTTGTTTCTTGTTTTTTGTTGTTGTTTTGTTCTGGTTCTTTTGCTGGTGGTGAAGAGGAAGGCAGAGCCAAGGCCCGTTAAACCGAGTGTCGTACAGCTCTTCGCACATCCTTACCTCTAACTGGAGTGCTGCAGTTTTAGCAAACCGTTTTGCCTGTAGGCAAATCTTCACAGTTCAAATTTTCTCAGCATGCCTGGGGGTTTAACTTGAGGTGAATCTCAGGCTACTTGTATTTACGTGTGAACTTGCACTTGTCAATACGAGCCGGGGGATCAATATCTGCAGTTCCACCTTGTTTACTGAGGGTTTTATCTATTTTAGCTATGTGTGAATACGGCAGAGTGCAAATCAATGTGCTATGCTGAAAAGTGTTTCAGCAAGCAACTGCCTGTTTGCTGATCACCAGATACTGCTGCAGATCCGAGTTTTCCGCTCCACAGCTAGACCTCAGCTCACCAAGTCTGCGTAACACAGACACTTAGGAATTGCAGCTGGAGTCCCAAACTGTAACACCAAATATCACTCACACATTCGTTGCCTCGGGTTTTGTGTATGTCTCCCAGGAATAAATATATAACTCGTAATCTTATAAAGTCTGCTTTATTTTTTTTGCCGTTTTGATGAAACAGAAACGGGAACAGAAGGAAGCCCTGGAGCATAGATCAGGTTATCTTATTGAGTAGCAGGCGTGGAGCCTGACAAACCAGAGTCAGCAGCGAGGCAGTGTCACAGGAGACACTGGGTAAAACCTCCACTGGCATCTCTCGTGGTGAGATTGGATCTGTGTTCCTGCATTCGCACAGGCTGTGTCTTCCCTCAGCCTTATTAGACGACTACAGCAGGACCGTCCATATGCCAATGAGCCCTTCGAAATGCCTCCCTGTGGTTTTGCTGTTTTGACTTCATAACACATATCAGAAAGGCCAAATTTCTCCTTTATTTTACCACCTCTTAATAGAAGCAAGCAGTAGGAGACTGGGTGGCAGTTTGGAGTAAGTGGAATAAAAATTTGGTGTGCTGCTAATGGCTTAATACAAAGGCCTCGGCTTTTCCATGGCTTTTCTTTTTTTGGCAGGGGTAATCTCTATTTCATCTCTACTACAAGCAGTGCTTTTGGCCTATTTATAAGTGCAGCTGCCTGGAGAAAAGCCTAAAGGAGATGTGATCAAACCAGACTGTACAGCAAAACACATTATATAAACATGCAATTTGTACCAAGGAATAAATTGAAGTATGAGGGGGAAATGTCAAGTACGATGTCTGAAAACCAATTTGGCTTAAAATTCAACACATTATGTATATGTGGCATTTGCCAGCTTTCCGTTCATCCTTGGAGGAAAGGCAGACATCAATCATACCTGCATGTCAACTCCTGTCAACAATGCTAAACTTCTTCAGTGGATTTTCTCCTCTGGCACACATTAATTTAGAATATATTAATGTAAGAACTCTTGCTGTGATTTTTTTATAGGCAAATGATTTCACCTCAAATATATGTTATGAAACAGAAGAATATCTATAAGTCACTATTGATAAAAGTTTTCTTCCATTCAAATATTGCTGCATATTAGGAATGACTTTTTCTTCCTCTTGTAAGATCTCTTTGAAAGGTTGAGCTGGAAGGGACTCTAAAAAGATGAACCTACCTGCTTATACACTCTGAAACAAACGTACCAAAAGCATCTCTGACAGGTGTATTTGCAGTGCCATGGTTAAAAATAAGTTTTCCTAATGCTTAAACTAAGGATTGCTTCCCACCTCCCAAACATGCAATGATTGATTCCTTTCTTCCACAGCAGAGATTTTTTTACTTACTATCAGTTTAGAACAAATTTTACACATTTGGGAATCTGTTGTGTGACTTGGCCTTACTTTTTCTGGTTAGCAAACCGATTCCTTCAGCCTTCCTGCTTGGGTCAGGTTTTTTAGGCCTTGTTCCTACTGATGCTCTCTAAGCTTCTTTTAATTAGTCTTCATTAAATTGGGGTGCCCAATGCCAGACACTGAGCCAGACGGCTAAAGTTTGTTCGGTCTACGTAGGTGGAGCCTTGTGTGTAGTAGTAAATTGACCTATCTACATTATTTTCATGTATTTAATTTCTTTATGCATGGTGCCTGCTAATAGTGTTGCCTGCTAATACTACTATTAATCATCATCACTTGTATCACATTGTCCCTGCGCAGTGAGGATGGGATGGGACTCTGTAAAAAGGATCATGATGGCAGGAGGGCTCTGCAGCCCCAGACAGACCTGGTGCCTGGGTTGGGAAGACCCAGCATAGCTTCCAGCTGCCACTTCTGCTTGCAGGCCTGGCCTCTTCAGCCAGGTACGTAGGGGAACGCCACCATCGCAGATCTCATCTGAGCCTGGTGGTAAACTGGGAATGGAGATTGCATGCGGCCCCATCTTGAAGGGCAGACTCAGCCGTTGTCACTTTGCTGATGCACAAACTGGGGTTCGACATGTGGCCGTTGCCCTAATGGGAGGGCACAGGATAGTTTAATACAAACCATGAAACCTATGGATGCATCTCTGTTATGGTGTGTAGCTGTGACGTTATGTGGACATTTAAATTAGTTGGTACTTGCTCATTTTCGACTTCTCACTCTTTACAGTCAGGCTTGGAGCAGATTTTGATAAGTGAAACTCTAACAGTTATCTTAAATTACTTTAGCCACATAACTACTGCCTGTTGAGCTTTCACGTGCTATATTTGAGTGCTTAAAAAAATCGGTAGTCCATTGTAATAGCCAGTACTATAAATTGCGTAATGCCGGAGATGCTGCATCCTCTGGTGTTTTGTAAAAGGTGTAGTAGGAATGTCTGCAAAATCCTCTGTACCTATTGAAACTGAGGGGTAGCCTGTTCAAATGGGAACATCAGAACTTGGGCAGCTATGTGAGGGGGGGAAAAAAAAACAACAAAGTTTTGCAATTTTTATTCTTCTAAAGACAGTGTTTGATGTTTCTTTTTTTTTTTGTCTGGACCTGAAGCTGCCTCCTTTTATTTAACAGAGGTCTATTACATTCCTCTGGAGTTAGCATGCTTCCTGTGGCATTCCATCATCATGTCAAGGTGGTACTTCACAATATTTTTCACATTTTCTGCCTCATACATCAAACTGTAGAATGTTATCCATAAGGCACAGCTGTCATTCTGTAAAATTTTTAGCAATGCTCTCATTTTTATCTGACATCTAGAAATACCTGAAGTAATAAAAAATCATTTCTACCTCATATTTGCTTTGGTGCTCATTCTGTCCCTGTCAGTGTCTATATGTTATAGCGGGTGAGATTTATACATCCCCTTACTTGGCATTCCGTGAAGGCCATGCACACAGCCCAAGATTTTGAAATTATTCCCGTTTTCAAGACAAAAAATAAAATATTATTTCAACTTGCAAAAACTCCCATCGAACATGTTCGAAAGGAGCATATACAAACATAAATCAACACTTCATTGAATGGTTTCTTCTGTACAGATTCTCACTTTCTACAGTTTTGAAGATCATTAACTTTTGCAGTACTTTTTTATAGAGCATGAATTTATTCAGGAGAGGACAGGATGTCAGAGCCTGCCCTTTATTTACATGTCAGTGTCATTTATAACCCTTGAAGTACTTAAAATCATCATGGTGAGGATGTAAAAATTCTGTCATTTTAATTTGCATTAAAATAAAGAGATATTGTCATAACCTCATACAGCTGAAAAAAATAGAGATCTGTGTTCCAGAGCCTTTAATAGTTAACTGTGTTCAATGTTACTTGCATGCACCGTTCTCTGATCAGTAAAATGTGTTTTCAGGGTCATCTGCTTAATTCTTCACTTCTTTCTTCACAAGCTGCAGGTTAAGGGCAAAGAATGTAAAGGATTTATACCAGTGGCCTGAGTCCATAAGTCATTTGTTAAATCATGTATGAAACATGACTGGTATGACTGAAACGGTCACAATTCTTCTATCGTTAACAGAATTGTAATAGTACTATATGGTAACTCCAGCTGTTTCACAAACACGTTGACTCCCACACGTTACTGACTCCCATATATAGGCACCGATTGATAAAAGAGGCTTTGGAAAAGTTGATGCAAATATTGGAGGGTTAGCCCGGTGTCTCTTAGTCTGCAAAGGTACACAGATTTAAAGTTGTTGTTGTAGGGAGGCGCTCTGTTCAATATTAGCAATTCAAAAAAGGAGCTGTGCTTTATACCAGAGAGCAAGAACTGTCAGGGTTTCAAAGTTAATTAGACTAAACAGACAATTAATTACATCTTATTAAAATGTAAAGGACCTGTGACAAATTGCACTAATTGCATGTTCTTCTCTATCTGAAGAGGTCAGGCTACTTAAAAAGTGTGTTGTTAATGGAAGACAAATGTAGTTTTATATGCTTGATAGGAATATTATAAACTGCATTATTTATGACTCTGGTAGAACACTTAATAACTTTAAGCTTTAAATCAAACTGTTCATTAAACCAGGGAGTTAGCACACAGCCCTGAAAGCAGTCTGTGAAAACCTGCTGCCAATGTAATATTAATTTGGAGGTCTGTTGTTCCCCACCGTCCCTCCATGGCAATACAGAGATACTGTTGTTTTAAAGTATGTAAAGCCTGGGGGAGTGTGAGCTCTTTGAAGTTCTCCCTTACTCTCCCAATCCTATAGCACAAAAACATCTTATTATTAGTATTTTCCAGAATTATGTAAAAAAAATCAGCCTCTCTCAGGTCTAAACTATTGCAGTTCTATGTGTTAACTACCAGTGAAATGAAGCAGACTAAAACAGTGGATAGTAGTACAAAGAAAACAGAAGAAAGGTGAGGAAACCCTCTAAAACCTTTGTAGGTTTTGCTGTTAAAACCTATGGTCACTATTGGATTCTCGAGTATATATGCTATATTATTTAAAGTACTGATTATCTTCAGTTTGAATAAGTTGGAGTAAGTGTAAAAGCTGCTGTAGTTATGTACTGCAGATCGGCCAAACTAAGGCTAATGCAAGAGCGAAGGTTCGCTTTGATGGAACAAAAGGGAGATGCCATTTCAAATCACAAGTAACACAGAAGAACACGGAATCGCATTTAGAAACCCTTTGTCAGAGGCTGGGGAGTACCTTATTGCTTAGACTGCTCAGTTAGGATAAAAATCAGTGCGAAGAAATATATCTGTAGTGAAAGTCAAGGGCACTGCAGTGATGTTAAATATAAAACGCTTGCGCAGGGAGGTAACCATACTCACTGAGACAGACATTCAAAATCACAAACCTTTCTAGATGCTTCCATACCAGAGAACGGGGAAGACAGCGTTAGAAATCCTGGGGTACTCTGAGAGAATTACAGATGACAAGTTGTAAGAGTAACTTTAATTTCAGTGTTTTGAGGGGGCAAAGATGGTGTGCCTGGGTGTGATGTCTAGGATACATTTCATTTTTCTTTGGATTTTATCAGTTAGTCCATTTTGAGTATTTTATTCTTGAATTCTTGTACCTTTTGCTCTCTGCTAAATTAATATCTAGATTTAAAAAATCTTCTGTTTACTGATCTGGGTAGTTTGACTCACGGGAATCCAGCTACCGTAGTGCCTAATGACTTCAGAGTTAGTGAGTTGGTTAAAACCACTATACCTGGTAAACCTATGAAGAATGTCCTATGAAACAGCTTTTGCCAGCTCAGCCATGCTGAATTGTGTGAGATAGATTCAGGACATGTTTGGGAGAGGATAATTCAAATGTATAGCTGACACAATTTGATTGCCACGTAACTATCTGAAAACATGTTGTTTCCTATGCTATGTTGATTCCTAAGCTGTTTGCTGTGCATGAGCTATTGCAGTAGTAAGTCAGTACATTGTATAAACTAGAACATTTAAAATCTTGATTACAGCTCTTTCTCAAATAAATTTTACAAGGCAATGGGAATGTTCTACATTACAAGGGAGCTGCACTTTTAAGTCCATTTCATTTTGGCAATTGTTTTGATTACGTAGTCTGGAATTAAAAAAAGATTGAATTCAATTTATTTCTTTCTAAATTTATAGGCTGTGGTGTTGCTGGAATGAAATTTGTGTAATGTGTGTAAAAGCTATCATCTGTCTTTTTTCCCTGGCTTTGCACTAGTGGTCATGTGTCTGCAATATACTTTTCTTCATTAAATGGAGAGACTAAAATCATCTTTTTGATTAGGACATTACTCTTATCCTTTTGAGCTAATTTTATTGAAAGAATGAATCTAGAGATATATTTCCTAATGGCTTGGTTGCATCAGAAGATACATTATGGTTATTAATAGTGAATACAGTAATATAGAATGTAGAAGAAGGAGACAGTGGAAATGACTGACTACAAATGGATATATTTTGACTGCTGATAGAATAATTTAAGCGGTTTGAACCACGTACTTAAGTAATTCTTAAAATCAGTCAATATAGGGTACAAAATACCCTACTTCAGCAAGATATTTAAATATAAACCTAAGATTAAATATGTGATTTTATAGCTTCTGGACTGAAATTTAAAGCAAAGACTTCCTTAGATACCAGGTAGAGCAGAAAGCCAGTGTGGTCTGACACTCCCCTTATTTTCTAAACCTCATAACTTGTTTACCAAGTCTTTTTCTATGCCAGTATAAATGTTCAGTCCATGTACAGTGCTTAGTCATAGTTCTTCTCCTACGAAGGAAAAAAAATTTTTTTCACTGCTATCTCACATTTGTCCCTGAGGGTTGTGGTTTAATTGGCCTATGAACAACTTCCCACTCAACAATGTCTGACAAATCTTGCTGTTACAGAGGAGTGACACAGAACCAGATGCTCCAAACTTCGATCTTGCCATCAACAGTACTTGAGCTGCATCCCTTGATGTTCACGATTAGCATGTATATCACCTTAGCTGGCCTGTGGCACATACTGGTGGTACTGAGCTTACAGTTCTAGTTAATGAGCTATCATGGAGTATTTTTATTGTTAATTAGCCTGATTTTCAACCACATGTGAAAGCCATACAGACTCTGCTTTAATACAAATTTATGATAAAGTTTTATTTTGCTACGAGTTGGTCTCTCCTTAATTAATCTATGCAGTAGCAAAGAGAAATAAGCTGCCTTAGAAACAGTTAAGTTATGTACACATAATCTTAATAGAGTATTGGTAGGAGCACCCTTCCTCATTTCACGGTTTACCCAAGAAAGGGACTGCAGCAGAAATCTAAACTTGAAATATTGTTATACCCTGCACAGGAACTGTGTGTAAGAATGACACCTTGGTAGATTGAAGCAGAAGTCACTGATAGAATGAAACCTTCCTCTGAAATGATCAGGTTATAGTCTCTAGTATGTAGAACCTACAGATAGCTGCCAAAATAAATCCACATGGAGAGGAAGGGAGGAAATTGCTGCTTTTCTGAAAGACAGCCTCTGGCCTCGCTCCCCAGAGAAGTCTTCAGGACCAGTGATGATGAGTTTCAGGGTCTGACAAGGATAATAAATTGATCCAAAATAACCCAAACCCGGTGAACCCTTGGGTGTTCTGCATGCTGTGTGTGTCTCTCAGTGTTTCTGAGAATACCTCTCACGACCAGGGAGGGAGACGAAGGACTGGCTGGCTTAACCTGCGTGAGTGAGTGTTCTAGTGCAGCTGGGGCTGTGTTGTGCTTACCCTAGTTACGGGCTGCTACTGTGACCTGGGGACTGACAAGGAAAGAGGTCTCCTACAGCCAGAATAAGGTGAAGCAGAAGATTAAGGAAGGAGAGACGGATGACCGTATGTTTGTAACAGTACAGTGGGCACAGGAAGGCAAAATGCTGAGGGTGTGGAGAAGCGTACAACGGGTGAGGATCAACGGAGAGGAGGTGACCCCCATATAACAACATGGGGATTGACTTGGTCAAGGAGAGAAGAGTGCATTAGTGTATCCATTCAAATATGTGATCCATACATGAGTTATCGAATATCTGAGGGAAGGCTTGCATCTGGCAGCTTGCTCTTATCCCTTCTCCATCCTGCTTTTGCATCCCCAGGACACTCCCATAGGCACTTGCCACCACAGCAAAGGTTTTTCTGCTACGTAGTTTTGAAATCCATTCTTTTAACATAGTGAGTCTTTAATTTTCCTCAGAGCAGAAAATTCCTGGTGAATTTTTCTCCCCTTTAAGCAGTGGCTCTATCGCTTTTGAATCCAACTTTAGAGAACATCACTGGTGCCTTTCTGCAATCCCCAGTCCTAATAATTTTCTTGAGCATGCATCTTATGATTTTCTGTCAAAAATTACTAGTAGATGTTTATATATACTAGACATGGCAACAGATGAACAGTTTGGGGTGGAGGCAGATGTGTGTGAAATAGCTAATTACTTTGACTTAAATCTGGCTTCTTTGTACGGGTTTGGAGACCAGAGAGAGCATGACAAGGTGCTGGTATTGCTAGATATGCATTTTCGGTAATAATATAGACAGACACAAAACATTCACGGTCTGTATGGTGTTTATTGTAGTTGTAATCTGCTGTAAAAGTAATCCTGGGTGTGATGACAGTGCACAAGTCTCAATCCCATATTCAGTGGTAACCGAAATGGCAAATGAAAGCATTATGTGTATGTGTGTATATATAATGAATATGCAGTATTGCTATACTATTTGCTACAAAGGGGAATTCAGACACCCTCACACAGTCTTTCCATTCCAGACATCTTTTCAAAAAACATTCTCTTCTCATAGACCAGACTCGATGCTTAGGCTTTTTGCAAATCAGTTTGCAAACGGATCAATTTGCTAATCCACAGATAAATTATTTTTTATGCAGCCTCTATCGGTTCTGTTCAGAGATCACTGCTTTCTCCTTCACAGTATTTGGCTTCACCACAGTATTCCAAATTTGTAATGAAATTCATAGACCAGTGCGGAGTTTCTTGTGATGGTCTCTAAGGTATCAGTATTCAACTAAACGGTGAAAAGACAAGTAGGCAGATAGAAATTTCTCCTATTATGTAAGTCCATACCCTGCAGAATGCATTCAGAAGGTTATTCGGTGCTTACCTCTGTCTTCCCTTATTCATGCAGATTTGAACTACTCACATTCCGTACTGCATAAAGTGCTTCCTAATTTCCTCTTCTGTTACATTAATCCTCAGTCCACAGTTACAGATGAATGTTGTAAATAACACTGGTTTGTTATTTATAATATTTGTCGTGGGATAGCGGAGGTTAAAAATTTTGATACCATTTGAAATAAGTAAATGAACATGATCTAACAAGTAATCTTTAGAGCATTGTAACAGTCTGCATGCATATCTTAATGTTGGAGAGATTTTTTTTTTTTTCCTATTTGCAGCAACTTTAAAGACCCTTATTCTCCATAGCCTTAAACCAGAGGTATGGTTCAGTTTAATGTCCTCATTTCTGCATCTGCAATAGCGGTCAGTTGAGTAATATACAGTGTTGGTTGTCTTGGGTGCTGTGACCCAAGGTCTGCCGTAGCTGTTTGTCACCATAAGGGATAAAATATTTTCTCGTGTTACACATATTCAGAATTTGACTTCGTGAAAATTTCACTGTCAGGAGAAATCCGAGGTGTCATTTGGCAAAGAGTGTAAATTCAGATGTGGAACACTTGATTTCTCTTTCAATTTATGTGTCCAAAACTTCATCTTGGACTCTTTTCTCCCTTCTCAAATAAACTTGGGGGTTTTTTTAATGGTAGTTTGAGATTGTTTCCTTAAGCCTAGCAGACATCTGTAGCAGCAACATGCTGAAATTATAATTGAAATGAGGAGCTGTGATCGTCCTTATCATCTGCATATGTCACCACATGGTGAGCATTAATTTATTCCGGTTTGCCATCTTTGTATGTTAAAACTGATTCATACTTTGTAAATATAATCAAGGATAACAGCTGCCCTCTTCTGTATCTTTAATAAAACTGAATCTTCCCAGCAATCTTTTTGTCTGGAAAAATTACTATTTTATTGCAAGACTAAATCTCTTCTTTTCAATGTCAGTTTGATGAGTGGAATAAACCGTCTGAGTCCAGCTCCAAAATGCCTCTATTATAGAGGCATCAGTAGGGGCTCCACAGTTTAAAATTGCATTTTGATTTCCAATAAAAGCAGGACTAAAATCTCTCCATTTGATACTTTAATGGTTGAATTTAATCTCTAAATTTGGCACAATAGCTCTTCATGGGACAATTGAAATTTCTCTCTATTCTTCCAATAAAATATTTATAATGTTCTTCAGTAGAAACATTTCAAAAGGATCTTAGAAACGCTGCTTTCATTCTCATCTGTCTTGTCTTCCCAGAGCTGAGTGAATGGCAGTTCTCACAAGCTGCCAGCTGATGTTGTTCTGATGGCTTTTTGGCCATTGGTCTTTTCTGAGAAGTTGAGCTCCTAGTTCTTTGGTTTGGGATAGCCTAGCTGAGTTTGAAGATTAACCAGTAAAACTTTCTCTGTCCCTGTTCTTGAGGCACAGTCTATTAAGGCCACAGAGTCATGGAGAATTTCACGTGTAGCAATGTCTCATACAGAAGTTAATGGATTTTACTACGTTATGCCTAGTAAAGGGACTGTCCCTGTTGAGTGTAAAGGGAATTTGCTGTAAAACAAGTGTGAAGGGTCTGTATATACTTAAAAATACGGGGTAAAGTTGACAGATTCAGTCAAGTACTCAGGACTTGCTTTCATTGCTGTGTTTTCTGTTCCTTTAAGCTCTTTCCAACTTGCGTGTTTCATTATGACTCTCTCATTACTACCCTGCATCAGATGTTAGAAAGGTGAATAGAGTCTTTCATGTATTGAAGCCAATAGTAAATAGAATTAGTGGGACCATATCTTGCCTCTCATGGAACACTTCTCTTGTAGTTATTGTCTTTAAATCATTATCATATTTCTTTTGGCTTATTTTTATGTATCTGGCTGTTACTTATCTGAAGATAGCAAATTTGATTTCTGTAGGAACAAAACTTTCTCTGAGCAAGAGAACACGTGTACATGTTTATTGATGTATATTTAACATTTTCAAAAGAATGTGATTATATTGTAAGGTTTTTAAGATGGAAAGGTGCTATAAAAACTGACAGCCTTCTGTAGAGACTGTGAAATAGTTGGGCTGTATCAAAATTATTTGTCGATGTCTCGGAAAACAAAATCTGCACTTTAAACAGAAGCAAGCAGTTTTTCGTCTCAAATACGTGGGAAACTACTTGGTGCAGAAACACTGACCACCTGTCTAGAATATTCATTTCAGATGGCTTTTATTAAGTAGGTTTTCTCCATCCCTATGACATGCCCTTTATTGTTATCAGCAGGCTGATACCTGCCGGCTCTGTTTTTCTTGGTACGCACTCTTCTAACTGGGAGGAAGGAGGAGAAGTGATGTTACACCTCTGAATTCAGCAGGATCCAAGATCTGGGAGAGGCTGGCTCTTGCAAAGTCCTCAGTCTGTGAGAGTCAGAAGTTGGCTCCTGCTGTGTTGGGAGTCAGCGGTACTTCGGAGTCAGGTAGTGCTGCCTCTTAAACCGGTGCTGAGATAAGTGTCTTTCCTTACAGAAGGACATACGCAACAACTTTGTTCCTGTCAGGTCTTTGCCTCCTCTGGGCAGTTAAATCCTGGTGCAGGGTCTCTAGTACATTAACTGGTGACCCACAAAAAGCTGGATGGCTGCATGTTGAAAGCTCCCCTCTGACTGCAGGTGGTGCACTGCACAGTATTCTTTCCACATGGTGCAGGTGATGATGGAGAGGGAATGTGACAGGGAACAGGTGTACAAGGCTGGGAAACTGCAATGGGAAAGGTAAAGAATGAATTTCTCAGTGGAGCACTTGTGCAAGGAAATCTTTATGAACCGGTTTGTTGGCTGGCTCTGAGACTTCTGAAAGTCAAGTCAAGTTTGTCTCCTTCTTGTTTTCCACTTACTTTTGTGGTAGCTATCTCAGACTTTGTAGGAAGGTGAGCTGCGTAACAAATAAGTGAATGAATGAAAGCAAAGGACTCTTGTTCATTAGGCTTTGAAATAATGTTTTTATACTTTTAATTGCATGATTTAAAAGGAGTTTAGGATGCATTCTACCACCAATTACTGGAGAAAAAACCAACCAAACAAACCCAAAGAAGTGGTGGGGCTGTGTGGCTGGAGGGCTGAGACTTGTATCACTCTTAACAGTCATTAAATAACGTGTAAACCCACAGTAACACAATTTAAAACCCTTTAAAAGAAAAACAAGCCTCTCTTATAAGCTCCAAAATACCGCCTCAGGCTTTTAATGGTTCTGTGAATCTGTTTAAGTCTTACTTGGCAGAAGTTCTCTGATTAGCTTCTGGTGGTAGTCGAACGTTGCAATCTGATCTAAACGTCTGAATGCAGAACTCTGCCATTTAACCAAGTGATGTACCTGTCTGTCTGGTAATTCATAGCGTATGAACTCCTCAGCTGGAGTTTCTCAGCGGGTGATGCTCACAGCGCTGGGACGCAAGGTTTCAGTAAATGTGGCTTATTGTTCTCTAACTAGGTCGCCCCTCTCTACTGGCTGTAGAGCACAGTCAAAAGATGTTCGTGCAAACCATTGCCTAGAGTTAGTGTTCTGTGTAGAAAGTTTCAGGTGACGCAGAGATTAAGTAATTAAGAAGAATGAAGTGCACCTTCAGACTGTGCCTGACGAAGAACTCCAAGATTCCTTGCTCTGAATTGCTCAGCTGTGTGTTTCTATTTAGTCTCTCAATGGTGTCTATAATGCCAGTTGTGTCTGTCCCGTATTGCTAAAGTAGTGACAGCTCTCTACTTCTGCCAAAACCTAACAAGAACCGTCTCTCAATGCAGTCCAGACAGGCCGCCTTTTTCCTTTCTTCCCTTTATATTGGAAGGCTTTGACTAAATCTACGGCAATATTTGAATGACTTCACAGGCACAGCAGCATAGGTACATATGGATGATTTCGGCTTTATTTTAACAGACTGTGTAGGTGTAATGCTAATGTCCACAGTTAAAATGTTACCCCTACTTCCTTTCACAAATCTACAACGTGCCTTCGCAAGAACCTTGCTCTGATTTGGAAATTAGTTGGCAGTTGTTAAGTGTTTCCCCTTCCTTTATGACTGAGAGGAATAGCATTTAAGACAAAAAATTGAGAAAGGCTCCAAAATAAATGAAAAATTAATGTGAAGGTTAGCAGCACCATAGAAACACCTGTCTCACTGACCTAATGTTCACTTAGATAACCAAGCTGTTCGAGTGAGAATGATAGCTGTAATTTGCTGATACATGAAGTTAGAGGCCAAAGCCAAAGAATAAAACAAATGTAGATGTGCTTTAGACATTAGAAAGTCCTGAAGAAACAGTATGTAATGACAGAAACTGGCCAGTAAAATGGCATAATTGCTATAGGAGATCCAGGGAAAACAGCCTTGTAGCGGGGAGATGTGGCAGATGTAGAGAGGTGTAAAATGACTCTCCACAAATGGAAACGTGGCATGTTCTTATTATGCTGCCTTTTCTTGGTATGTCTGTGGGTGCCAGCTGTACCTAAACACACTGAAAAAGTTTCGAGCTCCTATGCTCAAGCTATGTTCACTCCATCACGTAGCTCATGTCCAGCTTAAGCTGACATTTTATAACCAGTCCCTGATTTTTCCACTGGCGTCACTGGGATATTGCTCTGATAGCCAGAGGACCGTTTTCTTCTCTCTCAGGGCTTTCTTAGCTGAGGAGCTGTGGGAAGGAGGTGGAGGAAACAGAGCATATGTACAATTGCTGCACGCATTTGCAGTGAAAATCAGTTCCTCATTTGCATGTAGATAAAGCTTGAATGTGACATTTTTGCCTGAGTGGCACAGAACTTCTGAAGGGGGGTGGTGGTGGTGGTTTAACTTCAGAGACCTATGAAATTTTAGTAGAAAGGTACTTTCTTACACTTACGGAGATGCGTGGAAAAGGTCTGTCTAGAGTTTAGGAACCAAGAAGTGAGTTTCTGCTGTAAGTGTTACCACATCTCTTTTTTTCTGAAGCTCTGCTGAACTTTGCAAATGCTTGTAGTGCTGTGGCTACACATTAGATGTGTATGCCACCAAAACAGACTTGAAGAGCCTTAAACTGTGATTTATGTCTGTCTTTACAAGGAAGAAACTACTTCTCCACCCAAACAGTTCAATTTTTGCCAAGAAAGGATGGACCAGATGATCCCTGAGTTCCTTCCAGCCTAGTGTTCTATGATTACTTGGGATCCATGTCCATACTAAGGTATGATAGAGTGGTGTAATGGAAGATGGAGCTATGTGCCAATGACAAAACTCTATTTTTTTATAATATTGTCTGTCTTTCTAGAGCTTCAGTATACTTTCCTCCTCCTAGCTTCAGTGGCATTGCTTCATTGCATTTTTGGAAGCTTGCACAGAAAAATAAGAGAAAGCTGTGAATAATGCTCAAGACAACTCAGGCTTTTACTCAGTATTGATGTTGCTAATCTTCAGAAAAAAACGTTGAAGTGTGGGTCACCTATAGTTTTTACTGTTCTTTTAGCTCTATGTGAAGAAAGAATTTCAACAGACAGACCAATCTTTCTTTTTAATGGTATGAAATATAGGGAGAAGGGGAATTACTGCTTCCGTAAATCACGGCTGTTGATTACAAAGCTCTATTTAAAGTCTAGGCCTTTAGAGGTACATTATCAGGAAACTGCAGTGCTAAGCACTCAGATGCTAGGTATTATCTTATGTCTAGCATTCTATAAATGCCATGAACTTTGATTTAAAAGGATGCAGCCAGGTAATTGTTCAGAGTTTTTAAAGTTTTGTTTTTACTTTTCAGATTTTTAATGCCTCAAAAATGTACTTTCTCCCCCTATTGATCTCATCCTTTCCCATTTGGCAACATTGATTTGTTTTCCTGTCTCTTAAATGTAACAGAATCCAGGCAAGACTGGTTTTATTTAACAACTTGCATTTAAATAGTACTTTAATATCTTCCTGCAGCAGCATCTTCCAATGATGTTAGGACAGCTCTGAGGATAATATTTGGCAGTGTGCTGATGAAAACAAAAGAGGACACAGTACATTTTTTTTTTTTTTGTGCAAGCCACTAGAAAATAAGGGGTTTTTAACCTTGATCCTATTTTCAGTAAGTTTGTGATGGGAAGTTCTGAAGTTTCAAAGTTTCTTTGTAAATAAACAACCACTTAACATTACTGAGATTAGGAAGATCAGGATTAATTTTGTAAACCCACATTAAGCTATGGTTTCTACAGGTGACTGTAGTACCCACTCAGTTTTAAGCATACAAACAAGTCTGCTTTACATCACTTCGGTGTAGTGCTTAGGTCCATGTCCAGTTCCAGATGCCCACATAAAGTGTTAAGTATATTTGTGTATAATTCTAAGGTTTTAGACCTTATTTGTATCAGAAGTGTCTGCCATCACTTTTAAATGAAGGCTAACAGAGAACGATACTCTTCACGATTTGAAATCTGTGCCTTTGGTGACTTGGCAGGTGTATGTAAGGTACCCCAACAGAGTGAAGATCTGATGGCTTAGATTTACTCACCACCTGCAACTCGCAAGTCATTATGGGCACAGAAAGTCATATTTAGGTACTGTAATAGGCAGCAGGGGTATCACCCCCTGATACGCATAGTGAAATCTAAATTTCTTTTACCCTGCCACTGTGAGTGGATATGGAGGAAGTTTGTCTCCTCAAAATGAAATCCAGAATAGCATGAACTCTGTGCAAGGAATAACTCAAGATAGTTTAAAATCGAGCTACTGGTAGATGATACTGGCATGGATGTTCTTTAAATATTTCTGACCATATATATGCCTTAAATTCTGTTTATTTCTTTTAAGCTGGTGAAGTTAAATGCTTTTTTTCTCTAATGGTCTAAGAAAGATTGAAGTTCTTCTACTAAAACCTGTCTCCAAGGTGCTCTCTTCTTATGCAGTAGTTCATTTTTTTAGAGCACTCACCTCAGGGGTCAGGACTTGAATTCAGTTTCTTTCTCTCAAGGCAGTTCTGTAACTCCAGGAAAGAATAATGTATATTTAGGCCCTGATCACCCACAGGAAAACACGGGATCAAAAGAGAGGACAAGAAAGACTGACTGTATCGTTGCCCAGTGGTTAGGGGATTTCAATTATTGGGGAGTTCATTGAGGAATAGGAGTGGGCTCCAGTTCCTCTGCTTTGAGAAATAATAGTAGTGGTGTTGTACCTGCCTACAGTTAGTTCATAGAATGACTTTCTAAACCTCCTCGTGCAAGCTGCAGTGGAGTCCCAAGAGTCATACCAAAGTGTGGTTTTTTGGGGTCCTGTTATGCCCTGAGAAAGTCTGCAAATCCTTAAGTAATTTAGATAGAGGAATTTCTCTGTCCTCACTGGGAGAATGTATTTTCAGATTTGTTGCCATTGTCATAGTCAGCAGTTCTGGGCTGTGGAAGGGTACAGCTCTAGGTAGTCAAGAAAAACTGAATCCAAAAGTACAGAACAGATACAGAATTCTCCTACACTGTGTCCAAGATTAGATGGGAACCAAACAGAAGTTTTCAGAATTACAGGTTTGGATTTTGATATTCAGAGTCCTTTCTTGCTCTCTCCCTCTCTTTTTCCTTTTAATTTTTAGATCTGTTCATCAATTCTCTGTTAAAAGGAAGGCTTTGAATCAAGAAATAAAAGAATTCCAAAACCCCACTAAACTTCTGTAGGGGCTAGGACCTGAATGATACGCCTCAAATTCATGTGTACACCAAAAGTCATGATGCTTGTTCCATGTTCACTTCCTTACCCCCTAAAAGTGCTCCTTTACATACATTCCCCAATATTTCAACCTGTACCACCAAGGGGACTGTAAGAGGTGATGGTGCAGTGAGAGCAAATGTGAAAAGAAAAATGTCTGTGGAAGCTCTGGGTAGCAGTTTATGCTGGCACACCACCAAAATGAGCAATCCATCTTTTCTTCTGTTTCTTCTCTCTCCCTTGTTTGTGCCGGTGCAGTTGTCTTGGGGAGCAGTTTGGAGCTGAAATGTATCCAGGAAGCTCATTGGTCCTTTTTAGCCCCACTGGGTTTTCTGATCCTGTCTGCTGTGTCTCCAACACTTCTGATGGCACAAAGGCAGCATTTTAGTTGTAGGCGAGTGTCTGGTTGCTTAGTGGAGTTTAAATCTTTGTCTTCAAAAGAAATTCCTACCTTACTCTTGCTTAAAATACTTCTGAAACTGTTGTTTTGGATCAGCACCTACCCTGCGTGTAACCAGTGAGGAAATGATGTTGGAGAAACAGTTACTGGTGTCAAGCACGGAATTTCAGTATTTGTCCTAGAGTAAAGGCCAAGAGGTGTCAGAGTGGGGTTTATGACCAGGTGGCATATGCACCATCCCTGCTTTAGAAACTATTGCGGAGAACCTAGACCAGACTGCACAAAAATGTCTGTAGTAGAATTTCTCTACCATGGAGTCAATTAGAGCTATGTTTCAGAGTCAGGAATTTGTAATGATTTAGCTTCCCCTGGCAGAAGTGTCAATCAAATAGCAATATTGTTCCTAGTCAAGAAAAAGTTTGAGTTATTTTCATAGTAGCTTGCAAAGAAATAAACTTGTAAGTCTCTATAATATTACGTTATTACTCCTGCACGGCAGTGGGAAGGCTGGCAGGCAGCCTGCTCTACGCAGCGCAGGCATGCCAACACCGCATTGCAATGGAAAATCAATTCTCAGCCAACTGTACTTGGATTGGAAGGAATTCAAGCACCGTTAGTGTTCTGAGTATTAAATTGCCACCATGATGTCTTTGCTCAGAGATAAATCTCATGGAGGTATTAGAGCAGGACTTGTAAAGACTGCATCTGAGAATAATATTTTTATTAAGGGGTGATGTTAATGCCATTTCATACGAAAATAAGGAGACGGAGAGAGAAAGCGAGAGAGACATAGCGATAGATCTCACGAAAATTAGGAATCTCATAATGACATGCTGTGTGTATAAATGGAGGTGAGATTAAGGAATAACGTGATGATGCTTTTGTAAAATTGAAAGTACGAACACAAATCAAAGAGCTAGCAGCAATAATAATAAAGTTTATGCCTAGTAATAATATTTCAGCTTTTCTGATTGCGTGTGTTCCCTGGATTGTCTCCACAGTGGAAGCATCTTATTAAAGTACATTTATAATCTGCCGTCAGGTTGGTGTGAGAACATGTGGCTGCTGAACAATGGATTTTATGCTACAGAGTTTGCTTTAAGGGCTGACGACAAAGACGCAAACATTATCATTGGGATTAACCTCTGTTCTGTCTCATAATACTGCAATTAATATATCTGAATTCTCTGTGTTTGGGAGTAATCCCTTTCCTATTCCAGCCATACTTGATTTGGCAAAAGGTGGTATAGCTCCTCTTTTTCATGCTTTCGTAAGTAGTTGTTGGGGGGCAATCTCAGACCTTTCCCTGCTGTTTGGAGAACCTTGATTTGATGGCTAGTTTGCAAAGGCTAGATGATGTCTACCAGCCCTGGGCTGAATTTGCCTTTTTCGGTGTTTGCATCTTCATTCAGGTGATTCAATGCAATCCTGTAAAAAATGGACTTGTTTTCTTTTTCACATGGACTTGCTTTCTTTTTTTCACAAGTGAACATTTTACTTCACATCAGCAGTGGACTGAAATCACTCAGTAAATGAAAGATTTATACTTTCGTTAATTGAGTAAATATAATTAATTTATGATGGTGACAGCTAACTGAAACGCAAGTGGCAAGAAGGAACTAATTGTGGTTTGGTCTTAAAAGACTGCCTTTAAGGACAGTCTTTAGGACACTGAATATACATTCTGTCTCTAATTAGGGCACTCTTTATGATGCTGTTCTTCAGCCTGTTAATACCACACCCATCTCAAGTGTGTGATGAAGTTACCTGGATCACGTTGTCATTCAAAGAATCCTCTTCTACTTTCTTTCTCTCCTACGTTTATTTTTACGTTTTGGGCAAAAATCCACAAATCATCCCTTTCTTGAGTTCTCCTCTAATGTAGTTTAAACAGTGAAACATTCAGTGTTTATTCCAGCGTAAATGTGTGTATAAAAGGCCATTTTCCTGCAGATACTTAATGAATGAAAGAAGAGCTTTTCTTAACCTTGAAAGTCTTTAAATGAAAACTTAACTACTCTCAGTGATCAGTAAGCAGAACAACATCAATTGAAAAACAGCTGTTTGATAAATTAAGTAAATGGTTTTAAATACATTTAGAAGAGACTTTTAACTTTATTAGAGATACGATGTTCCTGCAGTGAGTCTCTGTGACTAATCCACTGGAAAGATTTACCGTTAGGGAACTCAAGGTCTGCGTTTCAAAGGAAATATTGGTAAGGATTATTATTCCCTTGTCCCCAGCAGTTCTCATAATCCCCTTACACTCAGAGCAGGATTTACAAATACAAAGTAAATGACAAAACTAGAATGCTCTGAGGCCCCGTGTTCACAGAACTAAAAATGAAGCCTAGATGATTTGAATCTTATTTTGAGTTCATTACTAGGTACCTATATTTTTTTTTTTTTTTTTTTTTTTTTTTTTTTTTTTTTTTTTTTTTTTTTTTTTTTGCAAGACAGACCTTGAAGAGAAAACTTAATTATAACATTGGGATTCAGGATGCTTTGGTCAGTACATAAAACAGCAACCCTTGTGTGCTTGATTATAGGTTTATAAATGAATGTTTGAGATGAACAAAGAGCAAAAAATGGGTTCTGTTCTTCAGCCTGATGAAATCAGTGGTGAGCCTCACATTTGGGTAGCTGTAGGCTCCCTGAGGACTTGCTCGTGTTGCTGTAGCAGAGTGTTCAAGCTAGGCAGGTACTTACCTTTCCTAGAAGACAGTCAGGTAAAGCAAGGGTTTTCCTTAACACAGGGAAAGCAAGGTTAGCTAAATACACTTGTAGAAATATCGGTCAAACTGGGTGATAACCAAGTACCTCAACAATGTGGGGTTCTCATGTGCGTGATGTTTGTTTTCCCATTAACCATTTCTAAGAGAAACATAGACTGAATTCACAGGTTTTTTTATACATGTAGG